>NC_042977.1:38077594-38120094 GCF_901001165.1 Salmo trutta | reverse complement strand
AAAACTGGCCTTCTTTAGACTAGTTGAGTATCTGGAGCATCAGCATCTGTGGGTTCGATTACAGGCTCAAAATGGACAGAAACAAATAACTTTCTTCTGAAACTCGTCAGTCTATGCTTGTTCTAATAAATGAAGTCTATTCCATGCGAGAAATTGCCAAGAAACTGAAGATCTCGTACAACGCTGTGTACTACTCCTTCAAAGAACAGCGCAAACTGGCTCTGACCAGAATGGAAAGAGGAGTGGGAGGGCCCTGGTGCACAACTGAGCAAGAGGACAAGTACAGCAGACTGTCTAGTTTGAGAAACAGACGCCTCACAAGTCCTCAACTGGCAGCTTCATTAAATAGTACCCGCAAAACACCAGTCTCAATGTCAACAGTGAAGAGGCGACTTGGATTACCTAACACAACCTGCCATTGGAACACAGGAGTGATGGTTGCTGATAATGGGCCTCTGTACGCCTATGTAGTTATTCCATAAAAAATCTGCCGTTTCCAGCGACTATAGTCATTTACAACATTAACAATATCTACACTGTATTTCTGATCAATTTTATGTTATTTTAAATGGACCAAAAATGTGCTTTTCTTTCAAAAACAAGGAAATTTCTAAGTGACCCCAAACTTTTGAATGGAGGTGTACATTATTTTAATAAAACCCATAATTGTATTTCCTCTCCAGAGTATGCAGGCGGAGGTTCTCTGTATGAGTACCTGTCCAGTGAGCAGAGTAAGGAGATGGACATGGAACAGATCATGACCTGGGCCGTGGAGATAGCCAAAGGTAAAGACAGACATAGTTTTAACCACGTTTCCCTGCTCCTAGAACAGTGGTTCCATGGATTTGATCCATTCCAGAGCTAGCACACCGGATTCAACGGTCAACTAATCATCAAGCCCTTGAATAGGGGAATGAGGATAGCTAGTTCAGAGCTACAACAAAGTTGTGAAATGTCTTTAGAGGTTTGAGAACCACTGTCCCAGGGTACGCTTAGTATGCTAGTTCCACCAAGTCTCGACTGTAGAGCACCCTTAGCTAAATAAACTGTCTGGTTGAGTTCTGTCTTCCTGAGGGCTATACTACAAAGCGGGATCAATGAGTTAGCCAGCTAGCTTGCCTGTATATTCTGAAATCACTTTACATTTTTTAGAAAGATAAGCTTGAAACGTGCATAGTCTAATTGCCTCAACAACCAAAAACACATAGCCTATACACTGAGTGTACAACACATCAGGAACTGCTCTTTCCAGTACATATACTGACCAGGTGAATCCAGGTGAAAGCTATGATCCCTTAATGATGTCACTTGTTAAATCCACTTCAATCTGTGTAGATGAAGGGGAGGAGACAGACAGGTTAAATAATGATTTTTAAGCCTTGAAACAATGAATTGAGTATGTGTGCAATTCAAAGTGTGAATGGGCAAGACAAAAGTTTTAGATGCCTTTGAACGGGGTATGGTAGTAGGTGCTAGGTGCACTGGTTTAATAGGGATAGCCCCCCTTTTCCCCCTTTTTTTTCTCAAATTTTCACTTAAATGACATACCCAAATCTAACTGCCTGTAGCTCAGGACCTGAAGCAAGGATATGCATATTCTTGGTACCATTTGAAAGGAAAAACTTTGAAGTTTGTGGAAATGTGAATTGAATGTAGGACAATATAACACGATAGATCTGGTAGAAGAAAATACAATGAAAAAACCAACCAGTGTTTTTTTACCACCATCTTTGAAATGCAAGAGAAAGGTCTCTGTTATAGCATCACTCTGGTTGTAGTTCCGATAGTGTCCGCAAGATGGCAGCAGTGTATGTGCAAAGTTTCAGATTGATAACTTGGATGATGACTGATCATTAAGACTTTTAGTGTGAAGTCACCAGGTACATTTGGGCAAATCGTGAAGGAGACATTCGCATTCATATTCCATTTTTCTGCAAGAATATCGTCAAATCTGTATACTTGGACTTTGATTTAGCTTTCCAAGTATTAGTAGCCATATTATAAGTTCAACATTTGCAAGACAAGAAGTTTTCATAACTTTATAACTCTGAATATCCTTATAATTTTTGTTCAAAATGAAAAGGCATGCTGTCGTACAAGATTAAAAGCTACATTTGACGACATACACATTGTTTCCGGATACTTCCGTAAAGCCCAGCTCATTGGCTATCTAGCTAGCTTTGTTTGACGATTGGTGCTTATTTGACAAAGATACAGTCATTCAAGTGATGGCCGCCCGCGTCATCAGCGTGCCATGAAGGCATCGCTCTCTGACCAAATATGGTGTCCTATAGGATATACTACACCCCTAATGAAATAGTGAAGTCTTGTTACCTTCTAGGATCTCTGAGGAATAGATACGAACATGATTTGACTCGTTGAAACAACGTTTAAGGTGAGATTTTCACAGATTACTTTCTTTGCAAATTGAACAGTGGAAATACAAAATCGATCGTGCATGCTATTTGGACCTTTTTAGGATATGAAAAATAATTTTATCTAACAAAATGACACTTCATGTTATCTCTGGGACCCTTTGGATGATAAATCAGAGCAAGATTTCAGAATGTAAGTACACATTTCACCTTCAGAGGTGAATTTATCAAACCTATCGCGGTGAAAAAAAACTGTTTTGTTGTTAGGAGCTCTCCTCAAACAATAGCATGGCATTTTTTCACAGTAATGGCTACTGTAAATTGGACAGTGCAGTTATATTAACAAGAATTTAAGCTTTCAGCCGATATAAGACACTTCTATGTATCGACATTTGTTGTTTCTCTAAAATCTGTGATATTGACATAACGTGCTGAATGATTTACAACTGTCCCGTTGGCGGAACGCCTATCCTTAATGGTTTTTAAAGTCAAGAACTGCAACGCTGATAGGTTTTTCACACTCAACAGTTTCCTTGTGTATCAAGAATGGTCCACCACCCAAAGAACATTCAGCCCACTTCACACAACTGTGGGAAGTATTGGAGTCAACATGAGCCAGCATCCCTGTGGAATGCTTTCGACACCTTGCAGAGTCCCTGCCCTGACGAATTGAGGCTGTTCTGAGGGCAAGAGGGGGTGCAACTCAATATTAGGAAAGGTGTTCCTAATGTTTTGTACACTCAGTGTATATGTTTAGCTTTCTTAATGAATCAGAAAGTCAACAGTTATTTCTGGTTATTTATCAAAGTTAGCTGGCTGAGGGCAACAGGAGCACATTCTTCTATGGTGTGAGGATCAGTGACTTGTTTGGAGACTGGTAGCCATTGTTTAGCAGAGTTGTTTACATTTTGTTGGTCCGTCATTGGTCCGTGGCTCAGGATGTTTAATGTTTCTGTCCAATAGGAATGCACTATCTTCATTCGGAAGCCCCAGTCAAAGTCATTCACAGAGACCTCAAGTCACGAAACGGTAACAAACTACACACACAAATTCACACACAATCTGCAACCAAACGTATATATCTACCCACCTGGAAATCCAACATTTTCCTCACTGCTACTGCTAAATAATAACTTTCCATTGTAAACCAATCATTATGAATGAATTATAGTTTGATAGTGAGGAATGCCATAATCATGAGAAGTGGATCCTCCTCTTGTGGACTGACCTTTATCTCTGTTCCTACTACAGTGGTACTGACAGCAGACAAAGTGCTCAAGGTACATACAGTAGGGTGTCTAACAGTTATTGTGTGTTTTCACTTATACATCCTTTATTACTGTACATAGCCCATCTGTAAATAGCCCATCCAACTACCTCATCACCATATTGTTATTTATTTTGCTCCTTTGCACCCCAGTACCGCTACTTGCACACTCATCTTCTGCACATCTATCACCCCAGTGTTTAATTTGCCATACTGTAATAATTTTGCCACTATGGCCTATTTATTGCCTCACCCCCCTTATCCTACCTCATTTGCACACACTGTATATAGACTTTCTTTATTGTATTATTGACTCTATGTTTGTTTATTCCATGTGTAACTATGTGTTGTTGTTTGTGTCAAACTGCTTTGCTTTATCTTGGCCAGGTCGCAGTTGTAAATGAGAACTTGTTTTCAACTGGCCTACCTGGTTAAATAAAGGTAAAATAAAAAAGTGATGTTGTAGCTAAGTGTCCCAATGCTCTCGCTCTCTCTCTGGTCTGTTGTCAGATCTGTGATTTTGGAGCGTCTAAGTTCCAGTCCCATACCACCCACATGACAGTGGTGGGCACCTTCCCCTGGATGGCCCCAGAAGTCATACAGAGCCTACCTGTATCAGAGACCTGTGATACCTACTCCTACGGAGTGGTGAGTGTGTCTGTGTGGGAGGGGAGGCATCTGATATGTTCTACCTCAAGTGGTCTTTCAGCAAAATCTTCACTGCAAAAACATCTGGCATATCATCTTGTATGTGTGTGCGCTCCTGTGTGTCTGTGCGCTCGTGTGTGTGTGTGTGTGTGTGTGTGCGCTCGTGTGTTTGTGTGCGCTTGTGTGTGTGTGCTCATGTGTGTGTATGTGTGTGTGTGTGTGTGCGCTCTTGTGTGTGTGTGTGCGCTCGTGTGTGTGTGTGTGTGCGCTCATGTGTGTGTGCTCGTGTGTGTGCGCTTGTGTGTATGTGTGTGTGGGTGCGCTCATGTGTGTGTGTGTGCTCATGTGTGTGTACGCGCTCGTGTGTGTGTGTTACCAGGTGCTATGGGAAATGCTGACACGGGAGGTTCCCTTTAAAGGCTTCGAGGGGCTGCAGGTGGCTTGGCTGGTGGTGGAGAAACAAGAGGTACACACACAAAGACACATTGTTATGATTTACGATTAGTTATGAGCTTCAAGGGGCTCAGATTCACTTGCAAATACAAGACAGTCATACACAGAATCAAACATAAAACCAGTGGTGGAAAAAGTACCCAATTGTCATACTTGAGTAAAAGTAAAGATACCTTAATAGAAAATGACTCAAGTAAAAGTGAAAGTCACCCAGTAAATGTAATTGCTAAAATATGAATGAGTATTGAAAGAAAAAGTATAAATCATTTCAAATTCCTTATATTAAACAAACCAGACGGCACCATTTAAAAAACAAAAAAATTCATTTACGGATAGCCAGGGGCACACTCCAACACTCAGACATAATTTATTTTTACTTACGTAATTTAACCACTGCATAAAACACATGCACACACTGAACAAGCTACACACACAGAGCCGGAGTGACAATGTGATGCTCTCATGCTTTCCACTGTGAGGAGGATAAGGAGTATTTCTAGAGCTGACCTCAGCTCTCTGCTCTTGTAAGGCATGTATACTCTGCTGTGGAGCTAGGCCATGTGCTGTAGGGGGCTTTATACTGTGTGTGTGTGTGTAGGGGGGTTTATGCTGTGTGTGTATTGGACCCCATTCAAGAGCATACTGGGATACTCAGGAATGATCTCTATACAGTGCAGCACACTATTACTGGAACATACACGTAGTTTCACATCAAATCACATCTTAATGGTCACATACACATGGTTAGCAGATGTTATTGGTCACATACACATGGTTAGCAGATGTTATTGGTCACATACACATGGTTAGCAGATGTTATTGGTCACATACACATGGTTAGCAGATGTTAATGGTCACATACACATGGTTAGCAGATGTTAATGGTCACATACACATGGTTAGCAGATGTTATTGGTCACATACACATGGTTAGCAGATGTTATTGGTCACATACACATGGTTAGCAGATGTTAATGGTCACATACACATGGTTAGCAAATGTTATTGGTCACATACACATGGTTAGCAAATGTTATTGGTCACATACACATGGTTAGCAGATGTTATTGGTCACATACACATGGTTAGCAGATGTTAATGGTCACATACACATGGTTAGCAAATGTTATTGGTCACATACACATGGTTAGCAGATGTTAATGCGAGTGTAGCGAAATGCTTGTGCTTCTAGTTCCAACAGCGCAGTAATATCTAACAAGTAATCTAACAAATTCACAACGACTACCTTATACACACAAGTGTAAAGGTATGAATAAGAATATGTACATATAAATATATGGATGAGCGATGGCCGTGCGGCATAGGCAAGATGCAGTAGATAGTATAGAATTGTCACATCCTGACCAGTAGAGGGTGTAGTTGGGTCAGGACGTGGCAGAAGGGAGTGTGTGTTTTTTATTGTTTCGTTGATTTTGGCCGTGTGACTTCCAATCAGGCACAGCTGTAGAGGGTTGTGGTTGATTGGGAGTCACACATAAGTTGCCTACGTTTCCTTTGTGTTTCGTGGGTAATTGTTCTTGTCACAGTGGTTGCACCTGACAGGACTGTGTTGGCTGTCAGTTTTCTTGTTTTTGTAAATTGCATAGTGTTCCGTTGAATTAAATTACATTGAACACTAACTCCGCCGCATTTTGGTCCATTTCTGAAGACAGCCGTTACAAGAATACAGTATATACATATGAAAAGAGTAATGTAGGATATGTAGACATTATTAAAGTGCCGTTATTTAAGTGAGTAGTGATACCTTTATTAAATCAATTTATTAAATGTATTAAAGAGTCTATGTTGGCAGCAGCCACTCAATGTTAGTGATGGCTGTTTAACAGTCTGATGGCCTTGAGATATAAGCTGTTTTTCAGTCTCTCGGTCCCAGCTTTGATGCACCTGTACTGACCTCTCCTTCTGGATGATAGCGGGGTGAACAGGCAGTGGCTCGGGTGGTTGTTGTCCTTGATGATCTTTTTGGCCTTCCTGTGCTGTAGGTGTCCTGGAGGGCAGGTAGTTTGCCCCCGGTGATGCGTTGTGCAGACCGAACCACACTCTGGAAAGCCTTGCGGTTCTGGGCTGAGCAGTTACTGTACCAGGCGGTGATACAGCCCGACAGGATGTCCTCGATTGTGCATCTGTTAAAGTTTGTGTTTTAGGTGACAAGCCAAATTTCTTCAGCCTCCTGAGGTTGAAGAGGTGCTGTTACACCTTCTTCACCATGCTGTCAGTGTGGGTGGACCATTTCAGTTTGTCTGTGATGTGTACGCTGAGGAACTTAAAACTTTCCACCTTCTCCACTACTGTCCCGTCGATGTTAATGGGGGGATGCTCCCTCTGCTGTTTCCTGAAGTACACGATCATCTAATTTGTTTTGTTGACGTTGAGTGAGAGGTTATTTTCCTAACACCACACTCCAAGGGCCCTCACCTCCTCCATGTAGGCCGTCTGGTCATTGTTTGTAATCAAGCCTACCACTGTAGTGTAGTCTGAAAACTTGATGATTGAGTTGGAGGTGTGCATGGCCATGCAGTCATGGGTGAACAGGGAGTACAGGAGAGGGCTGAGAACGCACCTTTGTGGGGCCCCAGTGTTGAGAATCTGCGGCGTGGAGATGTTGTTTCCTACCCTAACCACCTGGGGGCGGCCGTCAGAAAGTCCAGGACTCAGTTGCACAGGGCGGGGTTGAGACCCAGGGTCTCCAGCTTAATGACGAGTTTGGAGGGTACTTTGGTGTTAAATGTTGAGCTATAGTCAATGAACAACATTCTTACATAGGTATTCCTCTTGTCCAGATGTGATAGGGCAGTGTGCAGTGTGATAATTTGAATCAGCTGTGTAGTGTTAGGGCAAAAAACAAAAAGTTGGGTTCCCGAGAACCGAGTTTGGGAAACTCTGGTGTAGGGGGTTATATGCGTGTGTGTGAAAGGGGGTTTAAACTGTGTGTATATTCAGTAATAGTGTGCTGCACTGTATAGAGATCTGAGAACATAATTGCTGAGTATCCCAGTATGCTCTTGGATGGGGTCCAATAGTGGTGAGAGAGAGAGATGTATTTATTTCAGTTTAAATCCCTCCAGAGAAAACTGTTTCCATATTATCCCCTTGCCACTTACAGTGGATGTATCCTATTGCCTGTTGTTGCTTTGTACTGGAGCCTGAGCATTGGGTTTTCTTTCATTGTAACATTGCCTTGGTTTCCTACTTCATAATGTAGATGTGTTCATATGAGTGTACAGTGCCTTGCAAAGTATTCATTCCCCTTGGCGTTTTTCCTATTTTGTTGCATTACAACCTGTAATTTAAATAGATTTTTATTTGGATTTCATGTAATGGACATACACAAAATAGTCCAAATTGGTCAAGTGAAATGAAAAAAATAACTTGTTTCAAAAAAATAAAAAAAAGGGAAAAGTGGTGCGTGCATAAGTATTCACCCCCTTTGATATGAAGCCCCTAAATAAGATCTGGTGCAACCAATTACCTTCAGAAGTCACATAATTAGTTAAATAAAGTCCACCTGTGTGCAATCTAAGTGTCAGATGATCTGTCACATGATCTCAGTATATATACACCTGTTCTGAAAGGCCCCAGAGTCTGCAACACCATTAAGCAAGTGGCACCAACAAGCAAGTGGCACCATGAAGACCAAGGAGCTCTCCAAACAGGTCAGGGACAAAGTTGTGGAGAAGTACAGATCAAGGTTGGGCCATAAAAAATATCCGTAACTTTGAACATCCCACGGAGCACCATTAAATCCATTTTTTTTAAATGGAAAGAATATGGCACCACAACCTGCCAAGAGAGGGCTGCCCACCAAAACTCCCAGACCAGGCAAGGAGTGCGTTAATCAGGGAGGCAACATAGAGACCAAAGATAACCCTGAAGGAGCTGCAAAGCTCCACAGTGGAGATTGGAGTATCTGTCCATAGGACCACTTTAAGCCATACACTCCACAGAGCTGGGCTTTATGGAAGAGTGGCCAGAAAAAAGCCATTGCTTAAAGAAAAAAATAAGCAAACATGTTTGGTGTTTCGCCAGAAGGCATATGAGAGACTCCCCAAACATATGGAAGAAGGTACTCTGGTCAAATGAGACAAAATGTAGCTTTTTGGCCATCAAGGAAAATGCTGTGTCTGGCGCAAACCCAACACCTCTCATCACCCCGAGAACAACATCCCCACAGTGAAGCATGGTGGTGGCAGCATCATGCTGTGGGGATGTTTTTCATCGGCACTGGTACTGGAAAAGTGGTCAGAATTGATGGAAGGATGGATGGCGCTAAATACAGGAAAATTCTTGAGGGAAACCTGTTTCAGAGTTTTGAGACTGGGACGAAGGTTCACCTTCCAGCAGGACAATGGCCCTAAGCATACTGCTATAGCAACACTTGAGTGGTTTAAGGGGAAACATTTAAATGTCTTGGAATGGCCTTATCAAAGCCCAGACCTCAATCCAATTGAGAATCTGTGGTATGACTTAAAATTGCTGTACAACAGCGGAACCCATCCAACTTGAAGGAGCTGGAGCAGTTTTGCCTTGAAGAATGGGCAAAAATCCCAGTTTATAGAGACATACCCCAAGAGACTTGCAGCTGTATTTGCTGCAAAAGGTGGCTCTACAAAGTATTGACTTTGGAGGGTGAATAGTTATGCATGTTCAAGTTTTCAGTTTTTTTTATCTTATTTCTGGTTTGTTTCACAATAAAAAATATTTTGCATCTTCAAAGTGGTAGGCATCTTGTGTAAATCAAATGATACAAACCCCCAAAAAGTATATTTTAATTCCAGGTTGTAAGGCAAACAAATATGAAAAATGCCAAGAGGGGTGAATACTTTCGCAAGCCACTGTATATGGTTCCTGTGTGTGTCTGTTACAGAGGCTGACCATCCCAACCAGTTGTCCGCCTAGCTTCGCTGACCTGATGAAGAGATGCTGGCAGGCTGAACCAAAGGTGAGAGGGCAAAGGTCAGGGCTACCACTCTGATTGCCATATCTGGCCCTGGAAACTCAAAATCCTGCGCATCCTATAATTCTCCAGGGTCAGAGTTGGACAACCCAGCAACTGGTACTGAACTTAGTAACCTGGGCTCTGAAGTCTGGCATACTATAAACTGTTACAGAAGCATGAACTATTAATACAGTCCTAATGTGCATAAATACATTAGTAAATACTACAGTAATGTCCCCCAAAACACTACAGTAAACACTACAGTAAATACTGCAGTAAAGTCAGCAAAAACATTACAGTAAATATTACAGTAAACACTACAGTAAATATTGCAGTAAACACTACAGTAAAGTCTGCAAAAACACTACAGTAAATATTACAATAAATACTACAGTAAATACTACAGTAAAGTCTGAAAAAACACCACAGTAAATATTACAATAACACTACAGTAAATGCTACAGTAAAGTCTGAAAAAACACAACAGTAAATATTACAGTAAACACTACAGTAAATGTTACAGTAAACACTACAGAAAATACTACAGTAAAGTCTGCAAAAACAGTACAGTAAATATTGCAGTAAACACTACAGTGAATATTACAGTAAACACTACAGTAAATACTACAGTAAAGTCTGCAAAAACACTACAGTAAATATTACAGTAAACTCTACAATAAGTATTGCAGTAAACACTACAGTAAATATTACAGTAAACACTACAGTAAATATTGCAGTGAACATTACAGTAAATACTACAGCAAAGTCTGTAAAAACACTACAGTAAATATTACAATAAACGCTACAGTAAATATTACAGTAAAGTCTGCTAAAACACGACAGTGAATACTATAGTATTCCTACCACAGTACACTATAGTATTTTCTTCATGTGCACACTAGATTTTTTTAGGCTTAGCTGAAAAATCTAAAAAGCTGCAGTTGCAGTGTTGACTTGATATTGTGTGTGGGTTTTTTTTTCTAGGAGCGTCCGGTGTTTAAGCAGGTGTTGGGGACTCTGGAGACTATGTCTAATGACAGCAGACTACCAGACCAGTGTAACTCATTCCTACACAACAAGGACCAGTGGAGGTACGCAGGGTGTGTGTATGTGTGTGTGTGTGTGGTACAGTAAGCACAGACTGGATTGTTTAAAACCTCTTACAGCTCCTTAAGGATAGGGGGCAGTATTGACAATTTCGGAAAAAATATGTGCCCATATTAAACTGCCTCCTACTCTAACTCAGAAGCTAGGATATGCATATTATTAGATTTGGATAGAAAACACTCTGAAGTTTCTAAAACCGTTTGAATGGTGTCTGTGAGTATAACAGAACTCATATGGCAAGCAAAAACCTGAGAGAAATCCTACCAGGAAGTGGAAATCTGGATGCATGGGCTCTCTTCAAGTCGTTTCCTATTGAATACACAGTGACGTAGTAATAATTGTGCACTTCCTACGGCTTCCACTAGATGTCGACAGTCTTTACAAAGTTGTTTGAAGCGTCTACGATGAACAGAGACCGAATGAGAAGGAGGGGAAGTTGTTGAGGCAGGGGATGACATCACTTCTTGGCGCGCGTTCATGAGAGTGGATCCTCCGTTCCAAAACCTTTTTCAAGACACAGGAACCGTCTGGTTGAAATATTACTGAATCTTCACGTTCTGAAGGCCCTAAAGATTGATGTTTGACATGTCGTCGCGAAATCGTCCGCGCGCTTCCTACACTTGGAGTAGCTTACTGAACGAGCGAACAACAAGAAGTTATTTGGACATAAATTATGTACTTTATCGAACAAAACAACATTTGTTGTGGACCTGGGATTCCTGGAAGTGCCTTCTAATGAAGATCATCAAAGGTAAGGGAATATTTCTAATGCAATGTATGATTTTAGATGACTCCAAGATGGCGGCTATCTGTATAGCCTAGTGTATTTTTCTGAGCTCAGTACTCAGATTATTGCAGAGTGCTTTCCTCGTGAAGCTTTTTGAAATCTTTCATAGCGTTTGCATAAAGGAGATGTTCATCTATAATTATTTGAATGACAGTTTAATTTTGTATCAATGTTTATGACAAGTATTTTTGTAAATTGTGGCGCTGATCCACCGGCAGTATTTGAGGGAAAATATTTTCTGAACGTCATGCGCCGATGTAAAATGCTGTTTTTATATATAAATATGAACTTTATCGAACAAAAAATGCATGTATTGTGTAACATGATGTCCTAGGAGTGTCATCTGATGAAGATGGTCAAAGGTTAGTGCTGCATTTAGCTGTGTTTGGGTATTTGTGATGCATGCTAGTTGCTTGGAAAATGGCTGTGTGGTTATTTTTGTCGATGTACTCTCCTAACATAATCTAATGTTTTGCTTTCGCTGTAAAGCCTTTTTGAAATCGGACAACGTGGTTCGATTCAGGAGAAGTGTATCTATAAAATGGTGTAAAATAGTCCAATGTTTGAGAAAAATCAGAGCGCCATATTCAAAACCAAATCTAATAATAAAAATTATTAGATTTGGTTTTGAATATGGCGCTCTGATTTTTTTCACTGGCTGTTGGTCCCGCTAACGGGATCGGAGCGGCAAGAGGTTTTAAACTGGCAGATGTTCTGAAAGAGCTGCAAAACATGGACCTGTATAAATCAGCTGGGCTAGACAATCTGGACCATCTCTTTCTAAAATTATCCGCCACCATTGTTGCAACCCCTATTACCAGTCTGTTCAACCTTTCTTTCGTATTGTCCGAGATCCCTAAAGATTGGAAAGCTGCCACGGTCATCCCTCCTCTTCAAAGGGGGTGACACTCTAGACCCAAACTGTTATAGACCTATGTTCATCCTGCCATGCCTTTCTAAAGTCTTTGAAAACCAAGTTAATAAACAGATCACTGACCATTTCGAATCCCACCGTACCTTCTCCGCTGTGCAATCCGGTTTCCGAGCTGGTCATGGGTACACCTCAGCCACGCTCAAGGTCCTAAACGATATCATAACCGCCATCGATAAAAGACAGTACTGTCCAGCCGTCTTCATCGACCTGGCCAAGGCTTTCAACTCTGTCAATCACCATATTCTTATCGGCAGACTCAATAGCCTTGGTTTCTCAAATGACTGCCTCGCCTGGTTCACCAACTACTTCGCAGACAGAGTTCAGTGTGTCAAATCGGAGGGCCTGTTGTCCAGACCTCTGGCAGTCTCTATGGGGGTACCACAGGGTTCAATTCTCAGGCCGACTCTTTTCTCTCTATATATTAACGATGTCGCTCTTGCTGCGGGTGATTCCCTGATCCACCTCTACGCAGACGACACCATTCTGTATACATCTGGCCCTTCTTTGGACACTGTGTTAACCTGTTGAGGATCTTATCCCGATCTTATCCCGGTATTGGGATTCATTGTCATGTGACCATGGCGGGGAATTCAAAACTGCAAGAGTAATCATTTCAAAAAATCAAATAATCAACTATTTTCCTCCATTTGAAAGATATATCTCCTAAATCTAACCACGCTGTCCGATTTTGAGAGGCATTACGGAGAATGCATAAAGTTAGGTTATCCTCTTACATCTAGGGGGCAGTAATTTCACGGCTGGATAAAAAACGTACCCGATTTAATCTGATTATTAGTCCTGCCCAGAAACTGGAATATGCATATAATTATTAGCTTTGGAGAGAAAACACTCCAAAGTTTCTGAAACTGTTTGAATGGTGTCTGTGAGTATAACAGAACTCCTATGGCAGGCAAAAACCTGAGATGCTTCTGTTCAGGAAGTACCCTGTCTGAACATTTCTTGCCCTTCTTGAATCTCTCTATCGTTTACAAAGGATCTCTGCTCTTACGTGACACTTCTCACGTCAACAATGGAGTCTCACAGCCCGGGAAAAACAGGAATGATGTCATTCAAAGCCCTGGCTGAAGCACACGAGAGCAAATGCTGAGTGGTCAGTCAATGGACTAAGCCTTAGGCGCGTGACACGCCCCGCCCCCGGCTTTTGGTTTTTTCCTCAGTTTACAGACAGGCAGATTCCCGGTCGGAATATTATCGCTTCTCTACGAGATAAATTGCATAAATATTGGTTTTAAACAGCGGTTGACATGCTTCGAAGTACGGTAATGGAATATTTCGAAATTTTTTGTCATATTTTGCGTCATGCTCGTGGCCGAGATTTAGCGTTGGGATAGTGTCTAGAACGCACGAACAAAACGTCGCTGTTTGGATATAACGATGGATTATTTGGGACCAAACCTACATTTGTTATTGAAGTAGAAGTCCTGGCAGTGTATTCTGATGAAGAACAAGCAAGGTAAGAACATTTTTCTTATAGGAAATGTGATTTTGGTGAAGGCTACACTGGGTGGGTGTCTAAATAGCTAGCCCTGTAACGCCGGGCTATGTACTTACATTATTGCAAAATGTGCTTCATCCGAAAAGCTATTTTAAAATCGGACATATCGAGTGCATAGAGGAGTTCTGTATCTATAATTCTTAAAATAATTGTTATGCTTTTTGTGAACGTTTATCGTGAGTAATTTAGTAAAATCACCGGAAGTGTTCGGTGGGAATGCTAGTTCTGAACGTCACATGCTAATGTAAAAAGCTGGTTTTTGATATAAATATGAACTTGATTGAACAGACATGCATGTATTGTATAACACAATGTCCTAGGTGTGTCATCTGATGAAGATCATCAAAGGTTAGTGCTGCATTTAGATATGGTTTGGGTTTATGTGACATGATATGCTAGCTTGAAAAATGGCTGTGTGATTATTCCTGGCTGGGTACTCTGCTGACATAATCTAATGTTTTGCTTTCGCTGTAAAGCCTTTTTGAAATCGGACAGTTTGGTTAGATAAAGGAGAGTCTTGTCTTTAAATAGCTGTAACATAGTCATATGTTTGAAAAGTGTAAGTTTTCGGATTTAGAGGAGTTTGAATTTCGCGCCCCGCCCATCATTGGATATTGGAGCAGACGTTCCGCTAGCGGAACGTGTAGATGTAAGAGGTTTTAAGTGAGGAGAGTACATTGACAATAGCTGCGTGTAATGTTTAGCCAATTCAAAGAAGGGCATCAACAGACAGAAAACTAGCTAGAATTATGCACTTACCTTTGACAATCTGCATCAGATGACACTCATAGGACATTATGTTATACAATACATGCATTTTTAGTTCCATCAAGTTCATATTTATATCCAAAAACAGCATTTACAGTCGCGGTGAAATTCAGAATTTTTTTCGGCTCGAATGCACCCAGTGAATCCAGCATTACAAATCACGGAATTACTATTCGAAAACATTGGTAAATTATAATATTGTCATTCAAAGAATAATATATTATCATCTCGTAATTGCTACCGAATGGCCAGATCTCAAAATAACTTTACTGGGAAATCACATTTTGCATAAACTGGGTACTATGCTAACAACAATAAGCTATATGCTAAGCTAAGCTAAGCTATACCGTTAGCATTAGCATCATCTAATATCGATAATAACATTCTAAATATCCCCTTACCTTTGATTATCTCCATCAGAAGGCGCTGCCAGAGATCCCAGGTCCAGAACAAATGTGGTTTCTTTTGACAAAGTTCATAATTTATGTCCAAATAGTTAGCGTTCAGTAGGCTCCCACAAAATGAGGTGGGCAGTGTAAAGTCACGTCGAAAAGCTAAAGAAAACCTAGTAAATAATCTATTTACGTTTGTTTAAACATGTCAAACGTTGTTTAGCACTAATCTTTTGTTCCATTTTTAACGTGAAACATCAGTAAACATCAGTAATATTTTCACACAACCTATCAAGTGTCTAGAATAAACGATAATGACAAAGGCACTCTTCTCAGATTCATGCGCAGGCGCAAAAAATGAAGTGATGACGTGTCAACTTGTAAGCTTTCTAATTCGGTCTGTATTCATGACAGATGCTTCCAACAACTTTCTAAAGATCGTTGACATCTAGTGGAAGCAGTAGGAGTTGCGAACTGAATCCTTTCTCACTGTGGTATCTTTAAAACAATGACACTAAATAGTACAGTCACAAAATTCTCATTTTTTTTAATCTATTTTTCACAGGTTTTTGCCTGCAATATGAGTTTTGTTATACTTACAGACACCATTCAAACTGTTTTAGAAAATTCAGAGTGTTTTCTATCCGAATGTGTTAATAATATGCATATCCTAGCTTCTGAGTTGGTGTAGGAGGCAGTTAAAAATGGGCACATATTTCTTTCAAAATTCTCAATACTGCCCCCGTGGCCCGTAGAGGTTAACTAACCTCCAAACGAGCTTCAATGCCATACAACACTCCTTCCGTGGCCTCCAAATGCTCTTAAATGCTAGTAAAACCAAATGCATGCTTTTCAACCGTTTGCTGCCCGCACCCGCCCGCCCGACGAGCATCACTACTCTGGACGGTTCTGACCTAAAATACGTGGACAACTACAAATACATAGGTGTCTGGCTAGACTGTAAACTCTCCTTCCAGACTCATATCTTGTTTGGCGCAGGCGTGCCGCTAGCGACCCACCTCGACAACATCCGGTGAAATTACAGAGCGCCAAATTCAAATGACAGAAATAGTAATAATAAACATTCATGAAAATACAAGTGTTATACATCGGTTAAAAGATTAATTTCTTGTTAACCTCTCTTGGGTAGGGGGCAGTATTTTCACCTCCGGATGAAAAGCGTGCCCAAAGTAAACTGCCTGTTACTCAGGCCCAGAAGCTAGGATATGCATATAATTGGTAGATTGGTAGATAATGTTTGTGAGTATAACAGAACTGATATGGCATGCGAAACCCCGAGGACAAACCATCCAGGGGGAAAAAAAATTGAGGTCATAGGATTTTCCATTTGTTTTCTATGGGATACCCTTATTATTATGTATTATTTAAATAAATAATTATTATTTATTATTACTACGTTTTAGGGTACCTGAGGTTGGATTAGGAACGTTGTTTGAATCTCCACCCGGCACAGCCAGAAGAGGACTGGCCACCCCTCATAGCCTGGTTCCTCTCTAGGTTTCTTCCTAGGTTTTGGCCTTTCTCGGGAGTTTTTCCTAGCCACCGTGCTTCTACACCTGCATTGCTTGCTGTTTGGGGTTTTTGGCTGGGTTTCTGTATAGCACTTTGAAATATCAGCTGATGTAAGAAGGGCTACATAAATGCATTTGATTGGATTTGATTATTAAGAACCTGGTTGCAGTTCCTATGGCTCGCACTAGATGTCAACAGTCTTTAGAAATTGTTTGATGTTTTTCTTTTGAGAAATGAAGAAGTAGTGCTATTCATTGTAAGTGTCACTCCAGGTGGACTCTACTGTTTTGATATGCGTGAACTGGAGCGCGCCTCACTCTGTTTTTATCTGGTATTGGAAACAGTTTATTCTGTCTTAAATTTTATCGATTATTTACGTTTTAGGGTACCTGAGGTTGGATTAGGAAGGTTGTTTGAAATGTTTGGACCAAGTTTACAGGTAACTTATTAGATACTTTTTAGGCATGTTGGGTGAGTTGAAATCGGTGTATTTCTGAATCAAACGCGCCAAATAAATGGACATTTTTGGGACATAAAGAAGGACATTATCAAACAAAAGGACCATTTGTGATGTTTCTGGGACATTTTGGAGTGCCAACAGAAGAAGATCTTCAAAGGTAAGGCATGAATTATATTGCTATTTCTGACTTTTGTGGCGCACCTGCCTGGTTGAAATATGATTTTCATGTGTTTGTATGCAGGGCACTGTCCTCAGATAATCACATGATTTGCTTTCGCTGTAAAGCCTTTTTGAAATCTGACACAGAGGCTGGATTAACAAGGAGTTAAGCTTTATTTTGATGTATAACTCATATATTTTCAAGAATGTTAAATATTTGAATTTGGTATTTTTGAATTTCGCGCTCTGCAATTTCACCAGATGTTGGCCAGGTGGGACGCTACCATCCCACCTGCCCATAAGAAGTTAAGTTTGAAGTCAGATTTCAAAAAGGCTTTATGGCGAAAGCATAATATGTGATTATCTGAGGAAAGCGCCCCGCACACAAAAAGCATTCAAACATTTTCCAACCAAGCAGAGGAGTCATGAAAGTCAGAAATAGCAATAAAATAAATCACTTACCTTTGAAGATCTTCATCTGGTTGCAATCACAAGGGTCCCCGGAACACAATAAATGGTTGTTTTGTTCGATAAAGTCCTTCTTTATATCCCAAAAACTCTGTTTTGTTGGCGCATTTTGTTCAGTAATCCACTGGCTCAAAGGTGGTCAAAACATGCAGACGAATACATCCTAATAGTACCGGTAAAGTTTGTCGAAACATGTCAAACGAAGTTTATCACTAATCCTCAGGGTGTCAATTATCTAAATAATCGCTAATATTTCAACCGGACAATAGCGTATTCAATAGAAAGGAAAAAGGACGAAGGGTGAGCACACAGTCAAGTGCGCAAACCAGTACTGCATGCTTCCCCAGTCCCCTAACCAAAAGGTATTTTTCTTCGTCGTTTTTCAGAAAACAATCCTGAAACCATGTCTAAAGACTGTTGACATCTAGTGGAAGCCATAGGAACTGCAATCTGGGCCCTAACCAATTACATGGTCAATAGGCATTAAATGGAAAACCACTCACATCAAAAATATCCCACTTCCTGGATGATTTTCCTCAGGTTTTCACCTGCCATATCAGTTCTGTTATACTCACAGACATTATTTTAACAGTTTTAGAAACTTCAGAGTGCTATCTATCTAATGCTACCAAGTATATGCATATCCTAGCTTCTGGGCCTGAGTAACAGGCAGTTTACTTTGGGCACGTCATTCATCCGAATTTCCGAATACTGCCCCCTGTCACTAAAAAGATATCAAACATCTCCAATCCAAAATCAAATCTAGAATCGGCTTTCTATTTTGCAAAAAGCCTCCTTCACTCACGCCGCCAAACTTACCCTAGTAAAACTGACTATCCTACTGATCCTCGACTTCGGCAATGTCATCTACAAAATTTCTTCCAATACTCTACTCAGCAAACTGGATGCAGTCTATCACAGTACCAAAGCCCCTTATACCACCCACCACTGCGACCTGTATGCTCTAGTTGGCTGGCTCTCGCTACATATTCGTCGCCAGACCCACTGGCTCCATAAGTCTATGCTAGATAAAGCTCCGCCTTATATCAGCTCACTGGTCACGATAACAACACGCGTCCGTAGCATGCGCTCCAGCAGGTATATCTCACTGGTCATCCCCAAAGCCAACACCTCCTTTGGCCACCTTTCCTTCCAGTTCTCTGCTGCCAGTGACTGGAACGAATTGCAAAAATCGCTGAAGCTGGAGACTTAAATTTCCCTCACTAACTTTAAACATCAGCTATCTGAGCAGCTAACCGATCGCTGCAGCTGTACATAGTCCATCTGTAAATAGCCCACCCAATCTACCTACCTCATCCCCATATTGTTTTTATTTACTTTTCTGCTCTTTTGCACACCAGTTTCACTACTTGCACATCATCATCTGCTCATCTATCACTCCAGTGTTAATCTGCTAAATTGTAATTACTTTGCTACTATGGCCTATTTATTGCCTTACCTCCTCACGCCATTTGCACACACTGTATATAGACTTTCCTTTTTTCTATTGTGTCATTGACTGTACGCTTGTTTATTCCATGTGTAACTCTGTGCTGTTGTTTGTGTCACACTGCTTTGCTTTATCTTGGCCAGGTCGCAGTTGTAAATGAGAATTTGTTCTTAACTGGCCTACCTGGTTAAATAAAGGTGAAAAAAATAAACAAATAAACATTTTTTGAAGCCAGACACAGGACAGAGAGCAGGGCTCACTGTATACACTCACAACCTAACAAGAGGCCCCAGTGTGTGTGTGTGTGTGTGTGTGTGTGTGTGTGTGTGTGTGTGTGTGTGTCTCAGGAGAGAAGCTGAATGCATGACCCTGCTGGCTCGTTGGCTTTAGTCTATAATAAGACTCTCTGGAAACTATCCATGTAGGAGATTCCTCTACTTAGCCTGTCGGGGGGGGGGGGGGGTTAGACAGAGAGCGACAGGAAGAAGAAAGAGTTCACATAAGAAGCATATAGGGGGCAGCTAGAAGTCAAGTATGGGAAAAGATGGAAGGGGGCACTATTTAGAGAGGACACCAAATGTAGAGGGTGAAAAATAAAACACTGATGAAGAGAGAATAGAGAAGAGAGACAAGAGGGAGGAGAGAAAGGAGGAGGAGGAAGAGGGTGACAGATTCTGTTCGTGTTTGACATGAGTGTGGCAAGATCATCAATTATGAGAGAAGAATAGAGAATGAGTGGAAAGATCTGGGTGAGAGAGGGGGAGGGAGAGGGTGGAGGAGGGAGAGAGTGGGGGGAGAGAGTTGGGGTGAGAGAAGTGGAGGGAGAGATTAAGGGGGAGAGAGAGGGAGAGAGTTGGGGGGAGGAGGGAGATAGTGTGGGAGGGAAAGGGGGAGGGAGTGAGTTGGGAAGAGAGTTGGGAGGAGAGAGGGGGAGAGAGAGAGTGTGGGAGAGAGAGGGGGAGGTAGAGGGTGGGGGAGAGCAAGGGTGGGGGAGAGCGAGGGAGAGAGAGAGGAGGGTGAGAGCGAGGGAGAGAGAGAGTGTGGGAGAGAGAGGGGGAGGTAGAGGGTGGGGGAGAGCAAGGGTGGGGGAGAGCGAGGGAGAGAGAGAGGAGGGTGAGAGCGAGGGAGAGAGAGGGGGAGGTAGAGAGCGGGGGAAGGTAGGTATTTTATAAAAAATGTATAACATTACAATACATTCACAGATTTCACAACACACTTTGTGCCCTTAGGCCCCTACTCCATCACTATCACATATCTGTAGTACTAACTCCATGTGTATGCGTGTGTATAGTATAGGTGTGTATAGGGGTGTTAACCCCGGTGTCCTGGCTAAATTCCCAATCTGGCACTCATACCATCACGGCTGTCTAATCATCCCCAGCTTACAATTGGCTCATTCATCCCCCTCCTCTCCCCTGAAACTATTCCCCAGGTCGTTGCTGTAAATGAGAATGTGTTCTCAGTCAACTTACCTGGTAAAATAACGGTAAAATAAAATAAAATAAAAGAAATAAAATAAAATATAGTGCGTATGTTATCGTGTGTGTATGTTATCGTGTGTGTATGCATGTGTCTGTGCCTATGTTTGTGTTGCTTCTAAGTCCCCGGTGTTTTTTTATCCGTTTTTTTTTTAAATCTAATTTTACTGCTTACATCAGTTACCTGATGTGGAATAGAGTTCTATGTAGTCATGGCTCTATGTAGTACTGTGCGCCTCCCATAGTCTGTTCTGGACTTGGGGACTGCGAAGAGACCTCTTGTGGCATTTGGTATTTTGGTATTTTATTAGGATCCCCATTAGCTGTTGAAAAAGCAGCAGCTACTCTTCCTGGGGTCCACACAAAACATGAAACATAATACAGAATTAGACAAGAACAGCTCAAGGACAGAACTGCACACGTTTATGGCATGTCTTGTGGGGTATGCATGGGTGTCTGAGCTGTGTGCCAATAGTATAGACAGACAGCTCGGTGCATTCAACATGTCAATGCCTCTCATAAATATTAGTAGTGATGAAGTCAATCTCTCCTCCACTTTGAGCCAGGAGAGATTGACATGCAAATAATTCATATTAGCTCTCTGTGTACATCCAAGGGCCAGCCGTGCTGCCCTGTTCTGAGCCATTGCAATTTTCCTAAGTCCTTTTTTGTGGCACCTGACCATACGACTGAACAGTGGGAAGGGAGGGAGTGGGGAAGAGAGAGGGGGAAGAGAGAGTGGGAGGGGGAGGTAGGGAGTGGGGGTAGGGGGGAGGGAGAGAGTGGAGGAGTAGGGGGGAGGGAGAGAGTGGAGGAGACAAATGGGAAGGGAGGGAGAGAGTGGGGAAGAGAGTGGAGGTGAGAGGGAGAGTGGGGAGAGAGAGGGGGAAAGAGGAGGAGGGAGAGAGTGGGAGGGAGAGATGGTGGGAGAGATGAGAGAGAGTGGGGTTAGAGAGAGAGAGGGGGTGAGAGAGGGGTTGGAGAGAGGGAGAGAGTGGGGGGAGAGGGAGGGAGACAAATGGGAAGGGAGGGAGAGAGTGGGGAAGAGAGAGAGGGGGAAGGAGAGAGATTGTGAGAGAGAGGGAGGGAGAGAGAGAGTGGTAGGAGGAAAGTGGGGGGAGGGAGAGGGGAGGGAGGGGGAGGGGGGGAGAGATGGGGAGGGAGGGAGAGAGAGTTGGGGAGAGACAGGGGGATGGAGGGAGAGAGGAAGAGAGGGAGAAGAGTTGGAGACAGTGGGAGGGAGAGATAGTAGGGGTTGTCATTGGAGGAAGGTTTACAGAGGGGGAACGTTGTGAGGAGGGCTTTAAGAGGCGGAGAGAAGTAGGAATAGGAAATGAGCAGTGTGATTGGGGTTCGGAGAGAGGGAGAAGTTTGAAGAGAGGGAGAAGGTTGAAGAGAGGGAGAAGGTTGAAGAGAGGGAGAAGGTTGAAGAGAGGGAGAAGGTTGAAGAGAGGGAGAAGGTTGAAGAGAGGGAGAAGGTTGAAGAGAGGGAGAAGGTTGAAGAGAGGGAGAAGGTTGAAGAGAGGGAGAAGGTTGAAGAGAGGGAGAAGTTTGAAGAGAGGGAGAAGGTTGAAGAGAGGGAGAAGGTTGAAGAGAGGGAGAAGGTTGAAGAGAGGGAGAAGGTTGAAGAGAGGGAGAAGGTTGAAGAGAGGGAGAAGGTTGAAGAGAGGGAGAAGGTTGAAGAGAGGGAGAAGGTTGAAGAGAGGGAGAAGGTTGAAGAGAGGGAGAAGGTTGAAGAGAGGGAGAAGGTTGAAGAGAGGGAGAAGGTTGAAGAGGGGGAGAAGGTTGAAGAGAGGGAGAAGGTTGAAGAGAGGGAGAAGGTTGAAGAGAGGGAGAAGGTTGAAGAGAGGGAGAAGGTTGAAGAGAGGGAGAAGGTTGAAGAGAGGGAGAAGGTTGAAGAGAGGGAGAAGGTTGAAGAGAGGGAGAAGGTTGAAGAGAGGGAGAAGGTTGAAGAGAGGGAGAAGTTTGAAGAGAGGGAGAAGTTTGAAGAGAGGGAGAAGTTTGAAGAGAGGGAGAAGTTTGAAGAGAGGGAGAAGTTTGAAGAGAGGGAGAGGTTTGAAGAGAGGGAGTTGGAAGAGTTTAGGGAGAGGTTTGAAGAGAGGGAGTTGGAAGAGTTTAGGGAGAGGGCGAGGGAGATATGTCCATGCGTCAGATGTCTGTATATTTAGGTGTTGTGTGTGTGTTCCATTATATCATTTCATATCACAGACTAAACAGTGCCCCATAGTGGAATAAACTGCCAGCACTAGATAGATAGCGACCTAATGCCAGAACCGGACAAGAACCTGACACCCTCGCACACCTGCCTGGACAAACACCTGCCTGGAGGTGACAGCATTCCCTCTCCCACATGCCCCTCTAGGCACAACATAACCAACAAAAACGGGTCACAACTCCTGCAGCTCTGTCGCACGCTGGGTATGTACATAGTCAAAGGTAGGCTTAAAGGGGACTCCTAAGGTAGGTACACCTATAGCTCATCTCTTGGCAGTAGTACTGTAGACTACTTTATCACTGACCTCAACCCAGAGTCCCTGAGCGCTCACAGTCAGCCCACTGACACCCCTATCAGATCCCAGCAAAATCACAGCCTACTTGAACAGAGCAATACTCAACCATGAGGCATCAAAGCCAAAGGAACCGAGTAATATAAACAAATGCTATAGATGGAAAGAATGCCGTGTGGAAACCTACCAAAAAACAATTAGGCAACAACAAATTCAATCACTTTTAGACAACTTCCTGGACAAAACATTCCACTGTAATAGTGAAGGTGTAAACGTGGAAGTAGAAAATCTGAACAGTATATATCTGACCTCTCAGCTTCCCTATCAATTCAAAAAATTTCAAACAGAAAACCCGAAGAAAAGTAACAACAATGACAAATGGTTTGATGAAGAATGCAAAAACCTGAGAAGGAAATTGAGAAACCTATCCAACCAAAAACATAGAGACCCAGAAAACCTGAGTCTGTGCCTTCAATATGGTGATTCACTAAAACAATACAGAAATACAATACGGGAAAAAGAAGGAACAGCACATCAGAAATCAGCTCAATGTAATTGAAGAATCCATAGAATCTAACCACTTCTGGGAAAATTGGAACACACTAAACAAACAACAACACGTAGAGTTATCTATACAAAATGGAGATGTATGGGTAAGCCAATTCTCCAATCTTTTTGTCTCTATACCAAAGACAAACAGCAAAAACATATACATGATCAAATACAAATCTTAGAATCAACTAGTAAAGACTAACAGAACACACTGGATTCTCTAATTACCTTGAATGAACTACAGGACAAAATAAAAACCCTCCAACCCAAAAAGGCCTGTGATGTTGATGGTATCCTAAATGAAATGATAAAATATACAGACAACAAATTCCAATTGGCTATACTTAAAGTCTTTAACATCATCCTCAGCTCTGGCATCTTCCCCAATACTTGGAACCAAGAACTGATCACCCCAATCCACAAAAGTGGAGACACATTTGACCCCAATAACTACCGTGGGATATGCGTCAACATCAACCTTGGGAAAATCCTCTGTGTTATCATTAACAGCAGACTTGTACATTTCCTCAGTGAAAACAATGTACTGCGCAAATGTCAAATTCTCTTTTTACCAAATTATCGTACAACAGACCACATACTCACCCTGCACACCCTAATTGACAAACAAACCAAAACAAATGCAAAGTCTTCTCATGTTTTGTTGATTTAAAAAAATCCTTTGACTCAATTTGGCATGAGGGTCTGCTATACAAATTGATGTAAAATGGTGTTGGTGGAAAAACATACAACATTATAAAATTAATGTACACAAACAACAAGTCTGCGGTTAAAATTGGCAAAAAACACACACAGTTCTTTCCACAAGGCCTTGGGGTGAAAAAGGGATAAAGTCCCACCCTCTTCAACATCTATATCAACAAATTGGCGAGGGCACTAGAACAGCCTGCAGAACCCGGCCTCACCCTACTAGAATCTGAAGTCAAATGTCTACTGTTTGCTGATGATCTCGTGCTTCTGTCACCTACCAAGGAGGGCCTACAGCAGCACCTAGATCTTCTGCACAGATTCTGCAAGACCCGGGCCCTGACAGTAAATCTCAGTAAGACCAAAATAATGGTGTTCCAAAAAAGGTCCAGTCGCCAGGACCACAAATACAAATTCCATCTAGATATCGTTGCCCTAGAGCACACAAACAATTATACATACCTTGGCTTAAACATCAGCGCCACAGGTAACTTCCACAAAGCTGTGAACGATCTGAGAGACACGACAAGAAGGGCATTCTATGCCATCAAAAGGAGCATCAAATTCCACATACCGATTAGGTACTTGAATCAGATATAGAACCCATTTCCCTTTATGGTTGTGAGGTTTGTGGTCCGCTCACCAACCATGAATTTACAAAATGTGACAAACACCAAATTGAGACTCTGCATGCAGAATTCTTCAAAAATATGGTCTGTGTACAACGTAGAACACCAAATAATGCATTCAGAGCAGAATTAGGCCGATACCCACTAAGAGCTGTTGAATTCTACAACCACCTAAAAGGAAGCGATTCCCAAACCTTCCATAACAAAGCCATCACCTACCGAGAGATGTACCTGGAGAAGGGTCCCCTAAGCAATCTGTTCCTGGAGCTCTGTTCACAAACAGACCCCACAGAGCTCCAGGACAGAAACACAATTAGACCCAACCAAATCATGAGAAAACAAAAACATAATTACTTGACACATTGGAAAGAATTCACAAAAAAACAGAGCAAACTAGAATGCTATTTGGCCCTAAACAGAGAGTACACAGTGGCAGAATACCTGACCACTGTGACTGACCCAAACTTAAGGAAAGCTTTGACTATGTACAGACTCAGTGAGCGTAGCCTTGCTATTGAGAAAGGCAGCCGTAGGCAGACCTGGCTCTCAAGAGAAGACAAGCTATGTGCATACTGCCCACAAAATGAGGTGGAAACTGAGCTGCACTTCCTAACCTTCTGCCCAATGTATGACCATATTAAAGGTACATATTTCCCTCAGATTACACAGACCCTCAAAGAATTCAAAAACAATCCCAATTTTGATAAACTCCCATATCCGCTGGGTGAAATACCACAGTGTGCCATCATATCAGCAAGATTTGTGACCTGTTGCCACAAGAAAAGGGCAAGCAGTTAAGAAAAAACACCATTGTAAATACAATCCATATTTATGTTTATTTATTTTTCCTTTTGTACCCTTACCATTTGCACATCGTTACAACACTGTATATATACGGTTGAAGTCGGAAGTTTACATACACCTTAGCCAAATACATTTAAACTCAGTTTATCACAATTCATGACATTTAATCCTAGTAAAAATCACCACTTTATTTTAAGAATGTGAATGTCAGAATAATAGTAGAGAGAATGATTTATTTCAGCTTTTATTTCTTCCATCACATTCCCGGTGGGTCAGAAGTTTACATACACTCATTTAATATTTGGTAGCATTGCCTTTAAATTGTTTAACTTGGGTCAAACGTTTCGGGTAGCCTTCCACAAGCTTCCCACAATAAGTTGGGTGAATTTTGGCCATTCCTCCTGACAGAGCTGGTGTAACTGAGTCAGGTTTGTAGGCCTCCTTGCTCGCACGTGCTTTTTCAGTTCTGCCCACAAATTTTCTATAGGATTGAGGTCAGGGCCTTGTGATGGCCACTCCAATACCTTGACTTTGTTGTCCATAAGCTATTTTGCCTTGCTTGGGGTCATTGTTCATTTGGAAGACCCATTTGCGACCAAGCTTTAACTTCCTGACTGATGTCTTCAATATATCCACATAATTGTTCTCCCTCAAGATGCCATCTATTTTGTGAAGTGCACCAGTCCCTCCTGCAGCAAAGCACCCCCACAACATGATGCTGCCACCACCGTGCGTCACGGTTGGGATGGTGTTTTTCGGCTTGCAAGCCTCCTCCTTTTTCCTCCAAACATAACGATGGTCATTATGGCCGAACAGTTCTATTTTTGTTTCATCAGACCAGAGGACATTTCTTCAAAAAGTACGATCTTTGTCCCCATGTGCAGTTGCAAACCGTAGTCTGGCTTTTTTTATGGTGGTTTTTGAGCAGTGGCATCTTCCTTGCTGAGCGATCTATATAAGACTTGTTATATGTCGATATAGGACTTGTTTTACTGTGGATATAGACACCTTTGTACCTGTTTCCTCCAGCATCTTCACAAGGTCATTTGCTGTTGTTCTGGGATTATATTTCACTTTCGCACCAAAGTACGTTCATCTCTAGGAGACAGAACGCGTCTCCTTCCTGAGCGGTATAACGGCTGCGTGGTCCCATGGTGTTTATACTTGTGTACTATTGTGTGTACAGATGAACGTGGTACCTTCAGGCGTTTGGAAATTGCTCCCAAGGATGAACCAGACTTGTGGAGGTCTACAATTTTGTTTCTGACGTCTTGTCAAGCAAAGAGGCACTGAGTTTGAAGGTAGGGCCTTGAAATACATCCACAGGTACACCTCCAATTGACTCAAATGATGTCAATTAGCCTATCAGAAGCTTCTAAAGCCATGACATCATTTTCTGGAATGTTCCAAGCTGTTTAAAGGCACAGTCAACTTAGTGTATGTCTGACCCACTGGAATTGTGATACAGTGAATTTTATGTGAAATAGTCTCTCTGTAAACAATTGTTGGAAAAATGAGTTGTTTCATGCACAAAGTAGATGTCCTAACCGACTTGCCAAAACTATAGTTTAACAAGAAATTTGTGGAGTGGTTGAAAAACGAGTTTTAATGATTCCAACCTAAGTGTATGTAAACTTCCGACTTCAACTGTATGTTTCCCATGCCAATAAAGCCCTTTGAATTGACTTGAATTGAGAGCTCTAGACAATGTAAGGGAATGGACAATGGGCATAATATAACAGTAGCTCTCCTCTCTGTAGGTGTGAGATAGATGCTACGTTGGAGAGGTTGCGGAGGCTGGAGAGAGACCTGGGCACTAAAGAGAAGGAGCTGGAGGAGAGAGAGCAAAGACTGAAACTGTGGGAGGAGAGACTGATGGAGAGGTCCAATGTGACACCTGTGAGTAGCCTACGTGTTTGGCTGGGTTTCAAAGACCACAATGCTTCATTCATGTACGTGTTCTATTTGTTTTACAACCTTATTTGAGATGAAATATTAGAAAGAGTCATGTTGTAGAGTATCAAGCCCCTCAACCCCCCGTCTCCGTCCCCCCGTCCCCATTTTTCTTTCTCTCTTTCAGTTCTTCTCCCCTATAGCATCAGGCATCAGTTCGGAGTCGTTCTTCCACTCTCAGTCTCAGGAGTCCAACAACGCCAAGACATCCTGCCTCATCCGAACCCTCAGCAATGGAGAGAAGGACAGGGGGATGGAGGGAGGGATGGACAGGGGAATGGAGGGAGGGATGGACATGGGGATAGGGGGGTTCCAGTCCATGCTTAGAGGCTTATCAAGCAGTCTTGGGGAGGCAGCTGGGGATGGAGGGTTGGAGGTAACCTGGGGAGAGAGAGAGAAGGAGAGGGGGACTGAGGGAGGGATAGTTGGGGGGTGTCTGGCGCTAGGGGAGGGGGGGCGTTTACAGATCATGCTAAAGGGGTTCCAGGGTGGGATTGGAGAGGTAGAGGGGGAGACTGAGAGGGAGGAGAGGGGTTGGGGGGAGAGTGGGAGACAAGAGGGATGGAGGGAGCGAATGAAGGAGGAAAGGATTGTGAAGGGAGGGAGTATGGAGGGAGGGAGGCTACAGTCCATGTTTAGGGAGCTGAGTGGGGGCAGTTTGTTTAGGGACATGCTATCTTTAGCTGATATTGAGGGGGTAGAGGGGTTAGGTGACATGGACATGAACATGGGGGAGATAGGTGACCTGGGGGTGGTAGTGGTCAGGGGGGATACGGCTGGGGTCATAAGTCATAAGGTCAGGAGTGAGTTAGGGGTCAGAGGTCAGGGGGTGAGGTCGGGAGTACAGATGAGCATGTGGACAACGTCCAATCAGAACTCTTCTAAGACTTGCAGCATGCGACAGGGAACCAAAATCAATATGGCCGCCACCGCTGAAGCGTTAGACATGAACGTGACGGAGCTGAGCTGGTCTGACCACGACAGTGACTAGGAGAACACACAAACACACAGGGATACTGGGAAGGTACACACACACACCACACACACAATTTTGTTTTTGTTACGTCATTATTTTATTTTTTAATTGAAGCCAAAGTTATCCACCCCCTGTTGTGAGGACTTTAGGGGATAATAGTGAAGAATTGTCAGCAGTGTGGATTTCCTCCTGCTAACTGTCATGTTATTCTGGTGTATTGAAGCCTTTAAAGTGGTATGCAACTGATGTGCCATATTAACAAGTGTTACATAGACCAGAGAGCAGTTTGTGGAGGCTAGGACAAGTCAGGGTACCATCCAATGTTCTATGCTTTTAGACCATTGATCCAGTTCATTCGTTCAAAACTAAACTTTGAATTCAATTCAATTCTTACTGTGATCAAATGAATTCTTACTGTGATCAAATGGATCCTTACTGTGATCAAATGGATTCTTACCGTGATCAAATGTGTAAAACTATTTTGCAGCTCCCTTCTCTTTATATATTGTATTGTTTTTCAATAAATTCAGAAAAATACTGATATTTTCATTTAAGTCATATGACAAACATTTTTGTTTCATATAGCGTTCAGGTGCTAAAACAATACCATACAAATGTCTTTATACTGTATTTCAAAAGCAGCATAAAACCTGGTTTGAGAGATTATGTAGTAACACTTTTTACCTAAAGTAACTTCTCTCACACTGAGCAACATAATGAGGAAAAGACACAGCCTATGAACAACTAATGAAATAACTACCTCATTCCGTTCCTACCCCCCCAAAAAATCCCTTAAACCAACAGAGGAGCAGGCCCTTCATCCTTCTTCACCTCATTTCTCCTGCCTACCCTGACAGCTGACTCACACAGTGAGCAGCATTGCTACCCCAGCTAGTACCAACTTGGCTCGTCTCTCTGCTGATCTCCCTCCCTCCTCACCCCCTAACCCCTATCCCCTACCTCTTCACACTGACCAGCAGCGCCACCCCGGCCAGTACCAATTTAGCTGGTCTCTCTCTGGTCTTGAGGCTGAAGGTCCAGCCATAAGTGGTTCCTCTCAGCTTGGTCTTGTACAGAGGAAACTCATTGATATTATGCATTGTCTGTTGTTTGGTACAGCTTGTACTGAGATTACTGGCATGGAGGGGGTTAACTCCTTCAGACAGGCCTCAGTGATCACCCCACCCTGAGTGTGCAATCTCTCACCTGGGGGAGAAAGAGGGGAGGGAAAGGAGGGTGAAGTTAATGAAGATAAATGAACTAGGAAGTATGTGTTCATGAGAAGTGGAGAGAATGGAGTGTATACTGTACCTTCCATGTATGGTCTGTATTTATGCTCCCTCTCTGGCAGGCTGGTTGAACTCCTTCTTAAACTTCTTAGTCACATCCACACTCAAGCTCATCTTATCCAACGGCCCACACGTTCTTTCGAGCCAGAGACTGCGTTACCGCTGGAGGGAGAGGGGGGTAGTTGAAGAGATCATTCCACTGAACAGAGAATACCAAGAGACAGTTACAACATAAGTTGGTGATGTAATTAGAAGTGGATTGTCATGTTGTTTATAAGTGTGTGTGTTACCTGTGAGGACAGCCAGACCACACTGAGCAGAGCCAGGTCCTGAGTCTAGCTGTCTAGCTCTCTACAGCCCAGCAACACAGAATTACACACACAGCGCATAGCAACACCGATAAACTGTTACACATGTCTCACAGACGGCACAACAGCACATCACTATACCTGGTAAACACACACACAGAGCATAGCAACAGAGCCTCAAACATTTTAAGGCCCAGTGCAGTCAAAAACATGATTTTCATGGTTTATATATATACACTGATTACAAATATAAATACAACATGTAAAGTGTTGGTCCCATGTTTTTGAGCTGAAATAAAAGATCCCAGAAATGTTCCATATGCACAAAAAGCTTATTTGTCTTACATTTTGTACACAAATTTGTTTACATCCCTGTTAGTGAGCATTTCCCCTTTGCCAAGATAATCCATCCCCTTGACAGCTGTGGCATATCAAGAAGATGATTAAACATCATGATCATTACACAGGTGAACCTTGTGCTGGGGAAGGTAAAAGTCCACAGATGTCTGACATTTTCAAGGAGAATGCAATAATTATTGGCATGCTGACTGCTGAAATAGAATTGAATAGAATTGTCTCCCGAGGGGCACAGCGGTCTAATGCACTGCATCGTAGTGCTAGAGGCGTCACTACAGACCCAAGCAGTATCACAACCAGCCGTGATCGGGAGTCCCATTAGGTGGCGCACAATTGGCCCAGCGTCGTCCATGTTAGGGGAGGATTTGGCCGGGGGGGCTTTACTTGGCTCAACGCGCTCTAGCGACTCCTTGTGGCGGGCCGGGCGCCTGCAGGCTGACCTCGGTTGTCAGGTGAACGGTGTTTCCTCCAACATATTGGTGCGGCTGGCTTTTGGGTTAAGAGGGCGGGTGTTAAGAAGCACGGTTTGGCGTGTCATTTTTCGGAGGACGCATTGACTCGACCTTCGCCTCCCGAGCCCGTTGTGGAGTTGCAGCGATGAGACAAGATCGAAAAAGGCGGTAAAATATAAATGTTATAGAATTATCATAGTATTGAATGTTAATTACCTCTACCATAAGCTGCCTTCGACATCATTTCGGAGGAATTGGTAATATGTCCAACTGGCCTTACAATCGTGTGGGTGAGCGGTTTGCTTATGTCAGCGTTGTGAATAGAGTGCCCCATGGTGGGGCTATTATTTATGTAACCTTTATTTAACCAGGCAAGTCAGTTAAGAACAAATTCTTATTTACAATGACGGCCTACCGGGGAACAGTTGGTTAACTGCCTTGATCAGGGGCAGAACGACAGATTTTTACCTTGTCAGCTCAGTGATTCAATCCAACAACCTTTCAGTTACTGGCCCAAAGCTCTAACCACTAGGCTACCTGCCGCCCCAGGGTTATGGTATGGGCAGGCATAAGCTACGAACAGAATTGCATTTTATTGATGGCAATTTGAATGCACAGAGATACCATCACGTAATCCTGAGGTCCATTGTCGTGCCATTCATCAGACGTGATGCATATCTGGATTCCCAGTCATGTGAAATCCATAGAATAGAGCCTAATGATTTTTTTTCAACTGACTGATTTCCTTACATGAACTGTACCTCAGCAAAATCTTTGACATTTTCGCATGTTGCGTTTATATACTGCTCAAAAAAATAAAGGGAACACTTAAACAACACAATGTAACTCCAAGTCAATCACACTTCTGTGAAATCAAACTGTCCACTTAGGAAGCAACACTGATTGACAATAAATTTCACATGCTGTTGTGCAAATGGAATAGACAACAGGTGGAAATTATAGGCAATAAGCAAGACACCCCCAATAAAGGAGTGGTTGTGCAGGTGGAGATCACAGACCACTTCTCAGTTCCTATGCTTCCTGGCTGATGTTTTGGTCACTTTTGAATGCTGGCGGTGCTTTCACTTTAGTGGTAGCATGAGACGGAGTCTACAACCCACACAAGTGGCTCAGGTAGCGCAGCTCATCCAGGATGGCACATCAATGCGAGCTGTGGCAAGAAGGTTTGCTGTGTCTGTCAGCGTAGTGTCCAGAGCATGGAGGCGCTACCAGGAGACAGGCCAGTACATCAGGAGACGTGGAGGAGGCCGTAGGAGGGCAACAACCCAGCAGCAGGACCGCTACCTCCGCCTTTGTGCAAGGAGGAGCAGGAGGAGCACTGCCAGAGCCGTGCAAAATGACCTCCAGCAGGCCACAAATGTGCATGTTTCTGCTCAATGGTCAGAAACAGACTCCATGAGGGTGGTATGAGGGCCCGACATCCACAGGTGGGGGTTGTGCTTACAGCCCAACACCGTGCAGGACATTTGGCATTTGCCAGAGAACACCAAGATTGGCAAATTCGCCACTGGCGCCCTGTGCTCTTCACAGATGAAAGCAGGTTCACACTGACCACGTGACAGACGTGACAGAGTCTGGAGATGCCGTGGAGAACGTTCTGCTGCCTGCAACATCCTCCAGCATGACCGGTTTGGCGGTGGGTCAGTCATGGTGTGGGGTGGCATTTCTTTGGGGGGCCGCACAGCCCTCCATGTGCTCGCCAGAGGTAGCCTGACTGCCATTAGGTACCGAGATGAGATCCTCAGACCCCTTGTGAGACCATATGCTGGTGCGGTTGGCCCTGGGTTCCTCCTAATGCAAGACAATGCTAGACCTCATGTGGCTGGAGTGTGTCAGCAGTACCTGCAAGAGGAAGGCATTGATGCTATGGACTGGCCCGCCCGTTCCCCAGACCTGAATCCAATTGAGCACATCTGGGACATCATGTCTCGCTCCATCCACCAACACCACTGTGCACCACAGACTGTCCAGGAGTTGGCGGATGCTTTAGTCCAGGTCTGGGAGGAGATCTCTCAGGAAACCATCCGCCACCTCATCAGGAGCATGCCCAGGCGTTGTAGGGAGGTCATACAGGCACGTGGAGGCCACACACACTACTGAGCCTCATTTTGACTTGTTTTAAGGACATTACATCAAAGTTGGATCAGCCTGTAGTGTGGTTTTCAGCTTTAATTTTGAGTGTGACTCCAAATCCAGACCTCCATGGGTTGATAAATTGGATTTAAATTGATTCTTTTTGTGTGATTTTGTTGTCAGCACATTCAACTATTTAAAGAAAAAAGTATTTAATAAACTTATTTCTTTCATTCAGATCTAGGATGTGTTGTTTAAGTGTTCCCTTTATTTTTTTGAGCAGTGTATTTTGGTTCATTATAGATTTCCACACTGAGGTTGGAGTAATACTGTGAAATTTGATAATGATCATGCCCTTTTAGAGCTGTAAGAGCTGTTGCCTTCTTTGGCCTACCTAGTGACATCGCCAGTATGGTAAATGAGTTAATAGACCATTAAGAAGGAAAGTTCCAAACTTCTCTGCCAATCACAGCTGGTTTTCCCTTCCACACTCAGACAACTCCCAGACAGTACTAGAAAAATTATTGCTTGAGAAATTGCTAAGTGTTTTGTACCTATGAAGCTGAACGGTAAGGCGAAGGTAAATAAAACCTTCAAGACAAGACCTAGCTGAGTTCCACCATTTGGGAAACACAGCTATAGAGTTGCACAATAGGAACCTCTCAAAGCTAAATATATACTGTTTTTGTCTATGTAGACCTAGAATGCTGCAGCCGATATAAGGACAGGTGAGGAGGACAGGTGAGGACAGGTGAGGAGGTGAGCTGATACCACACCTAGAGACAGTTACCTGACACCATGGCAACAGAAGGGGACAGATCTCAAAACATTGTCCACCTGTCACAGCCAGGTCATGTGGAAGATGAGCCTTCAGGTCCTGACAGTGACACCTCGTACCACTAACAGATCCCCTCTCTCACCACATGAGGGCAGTGTGGGATAACATTTGGTAGAATGGACTTCAGCTCTAATCCAAAGTGATCCGAACCATGACATCCTTTTAGACATGATTCAGCATTTATGTATAAACATGGACAAATTTGACATTTTTATAACTGTGTTACTTAAAATACCACATTTCTGATTAACCTTTTAAAGAGTCCCCATTTTGCCTCTAATTGTAATGCATAGTTGTAATAATGCCATATGAGATGGGAGGACTGGGGATGATGATGCTTTCAGTGATCATTGGCATTTTAGTCAAAATTGACCCTCTTCTTCTTATAAACTACAGATAAATGTAGCTCATTGGTCCCAACGCAATGCTACACCAAATGACCAAAAGTATGCTCGTCAAACATCTCATTCCAAAACTATGGGCATTAATATGTAGTTGGTCCCCCTTTTGTTGCTCTAACTCCACTCTTATGGGAAGGTTTTCCACTAGATATTGGAACATTGCTGCTTGGACTTGCTTCCATTCAGCCACAGGAGTATTAGTGAGGTCGGGCACTGATGTTGGGTAATTATGCCTGGCTAGCAGTCGACATTCCAATTCATCCCAAAGGTGTTCGATGGGGTTGAGGTCAGGGCTTTGTGCAGGCCAGTCAAGTTCTTCCACACCAATCTCTACAAACTATATCTGTATGGACCTGGCTTTGTGCATGGGGGCATTGACATGCTGAAACAGGAAAGGGCCTTCCCAAACTGTTGTCACAAAGTTTGAAACACATAATTGGCTGTAGCGTTAAGATTTCCCTTCACTGGAACTATGGGGCATAACCCAAACTATGAAAAACAGTCCCAGACCATTATTCCTCCACCTAATTTTACGGTTGGTCCTATGCATTGGGGCAGGTACCCTTCTCCTGGCATCTGCCAAACCCATATTTGTCTGTCGGACTGCAGGATACGAAGCGTGATTCATCCCTCCTGGGGCGGCAGGGTAGTCTAGTGGTAAGAGTGTTGGACTAGTAACCAAAAGGTTGCAAGTTCAAATCCCTGAGCTGACATGGTACAAATCTGTCATTCTGCCCCTGAACAGGCAGTTAACCTACTGTTCCTAGGCTGTCATTGAAAATAAGAAGTTGTTCTTAACTGATCTTGCCTATTAAAATAAGTAAACTCCAATGAATGAGTTTCCAGAGTCCAATGGTGGTGAGCTTTCTGATGCTTGGCATTGCTTGGCACAATCTTAGGCTTGTGTGTGGCTGCTTGGCCATGGAAATCAATTTCAGGACGCTCCTGACTAACAGTTATTGTACTGATGTACAGTACAGCTCTGTAGTGAGTGTTGCAACCGAGGACAATTTTTTTTTTATGCCCTACAACATTTGCCGGTCCCGTTTTGTGAGCTTGTGTGGCCTACCACTTTGCGGCTGAGCCGTCTTTGCTCCTAGACGTTTCCAATTCACAATAACAGCACTTACAGTTGACTGGGGCAGCTCTAGCAGGGCAGAAATTTCATGAACTGACTTGGTGGCATTCTATGACGGTGCCATGTTGAAAGTGAGCTCTTCGGTAAGGCCATTCTACTGCCAATGTTTGTCTATGGAGATTGGATGCGCGATTTTATACACCTGTCAGCAATGGGTGTAGCTGAAATAGTGTCCAGATAAACTATACAGTATATACAAGTATGTTTTCAGCCTCTTCCAGTTCTCCTCAGAAACACAGTATTTCTGGGTAAATGGGAAATAGAAGTGGAGGACTAATTTCTTTGGTGCACCCTGTTTGAACTCCCCTTCTAATGTGGAATGACCATGTTCTACTGGACCAGCTTAGTACCTCAGTAATTCAGGTTAGGACAAACAAACAGCATTTTGTGGTGGCCATATTTGATAAACCGTTTGAAATGTCCATTCATTGATGCTTTCGACACCAGAACCATGCACTTTTCTCTGGTAGCTGTGCTTAGTGCATTAACGTTTGTTCCATTGTTGGTGTGCTAACCCAAAATCCTGGACTGAAAGACTTTGTGTGTTAAATTAAAATGATCTGTGTCTCTCTCTGTCTGCCAGTGTCTGTCCCCTGAGCTGTACTGTAGCTAAAGCCATTTCACAGTGCTGAGAGGCAGACCACTGCTGCCCATCTCTCTGACCTCACACCCAATGTCACAGCCTGTCCACCGGGACTACTACTGAAGAGAGTGGGGGGCAGTAAAGGGGGGGAGAAAAAAAGATAGTTAGCTTTCTCTCAGCATACAGATGAGACAGGGTCCAGAGAGATGAGAGCAGAGCAGAGAGATGGAGTGAGAGAGCAGAGAGAGATGGAGGAGAGAGAGGGGGAGCAGAGATGTCGACAGAGGGAGGAGAGAGATGGCGAGACGGGGAGAGAGAGGAGCAGAGAGATGGAGAGAGAGGAGCAGAGAGATGGAGAGACAGGGAGAGAGAGGAGCAGAGAGATGGAAAGAGAGGGAGCAGAGGGAGAGAGAGGGAGCAGAGAGAGAGTGAGAGATGGAGAGAGAGGGAGTCGAGAAAAACTACAGAGGAGGGAAATGAAGGAATATGGACTAGACATAACTTTTTCTCTCAACAATTGTGACCATTGGTGTCAATATAGGAACTGCTAGCCCCATACATCACAAGTCCCTCAATGAATCATCATCATCATCATCGTCAGCACCTCAAACACTCACACTATAGCACCACAATAGCCCTACTAACTCCTACTAAACCAGGCCAGTGACGCTGATGTTGACAGACCAAAATCAGTAGTTAGCTACTTTGATCTCAGTCTGAGTAGGTCAGACTAGTGGAGCCAAGCAGGACATCATTTCTATGCAGATGTTAGTGTTAGCCTGTAACCTCTTTCTCTCTTCTCTTCTCTCCACTCCTCTCCAAGCTTTCTCTCCTCTCCTCTTCTCTCCACTCCTCTCCAAGCTTTCTCTCTTCTCTTCTCTCCACCCCTCTCCAAGCTTTCTCTCCTCTCTCCTCTTCTCTCCACTCCTCCAAGCTTTCTCTCTTCTCTTCTCTCCACCCCTCTCCAAGCTTTCTCTCCTCTCTCCTCTTCTCTCCACTCCTCTCCAAGCTTTCTCTCTTCTCTTCTCTCCACCCCTCTCCAAGCTTTCTCTCATCTTTCCTCTTCTCTCCACTCCTCTCCAAGCTTTCTCTCTTCTCTCCACCCCTCTCCAAGCTTTCTCTCTTCTCTCCTCTTCGCTCCACCCCTCCCCAAGCTATCTCTCTTCTCTTCTCTCCACCCCTACCCAAGCTTGCTCTCTTCTCTTCTCTCCAACCCTCTCCAAGCTTTCTCTCTTCTCTCTTCTTCTCTCCACCCCTCTCCAAGCTTTCTCTCTTCTCTCCTCTTCTCTCCACCCCTCTCCAAGCTTTCTCTCTTCTCTTCTCTCCACTCCTCTCCAAGCTTTCTCTCTTCTCTTCTTTCCACCCCTCTCCAAGCTTTCTCTCTTTTCTCCTCTCCTCTTCTCTCCACCCCTCCCCAAGCTTTCTCTCTTCTCTTCTCTCCACCCCTCACCAAGCTTTCTCTCTTCTCTCTTCTTCTCTCCACCCCTCACCAAGCTTTCTCTCTTCTCTCTTCTTCTCTCCACCCCTCACCAAGCTTTCTCTCTTCTCTCTTCTTCTCTCCACCCCTCTCCAAGCTTTCTCTCTTCTCTCTTCTTCTCTCCACCCCTCACCAAGCTTTCTCTCTTCTCTCTTCTTCTCTCCACCCCTCTCCAAGCTTTCTCTCTTCTCTCTTCTTCTCTCCACCCCTCTCCAAGCTTTATCTTGGTAGTCGTGAGCGAACTGTTCCTATTTAGCCCTGGCCTCCCTCACACTCCTTGGCCTCACTCACACTCCCTGGCCTCCCTCACACTCCCTGGCCTCACTCACACTCCCTGGCCTCCCTCACACTCCCTGGCCTCCCTCACACTCCCTTGTCCTCCCTCACACTCCTCTCCTTCCCTCCTCTCCTCCTTAAGGAAGAAATTATATGGAGATTGAGTTTTGGAATTCCCCCCCCTCTCTATCTTTCTAACACAAACTTTGTCTCTTGCTCTTTTATATTCTTACTGTCTCTGTTCCCTCACTCTGTTCCCTCGCTCTGTTCCCTCGCTCTGTCCCCTCGCTCTGTCCCCTCGCTCTGTCCCCTCGCTCTGTCCCTTCGCTCTGTCCCTTCGCTCTGTCCCTTCGCTCTGTTCCCTCGCTCTGTCCCCTCGCTCTGTCCCCTCGCTCTGTTCCTTCACTCTGTCCTTCACTCTGTCCTTCACTACAGGGCCATATTTATAGTGGGTCCTTGGCACTCTAGGAAAATTGTAACATTGGAGATGGACTAGGGAGAAAGCAACTCCGCTAGCAAGCACCTCTACTAAACAGGTGTTCTACTCCCCTAGCCAGCACCTCTCCTAAACAGGTGTTCTACTCCCCTAGCCAGCACCTCTCCTAAACAGGTGTTCTACTTTGCTAGCCAGCACCTCTCCTAAACAGGTGTTCTACTCCTCTAGCCAGCACCTCTCCTAAACAGGTGTTCTACTTTGCTAGCCAGCACCTCTCCTAAACAGGTGTTCTACTCCACTAGCCAGCACCTCTCCTAAACAGGTGTTCTACTCCTCTAGCCAGCACCTCACCTAAACAGGTGTTCTACTCTGCTAGCCAGCACCTCTCCTAAACGGGTGTTCTACTCCGCTAGCCAGCACCTCTCCTAAACAGGTGTTCTACTCTGCTAGCCAGCACCTCTCCTAAACAGGTGTTCTACTCTGCTAGCCAGCACCTCTCCTAAACGGGTGTTCTACTCCGCTAGCCAGCACCTCTCCTAAACAGGTGTTCTACTCTGCTAGCCAGCACCTCTCCTAAACAGGTGTTCTACTCCGCTAGCCAGCACCTCTCCTAAACAGGTGTTCTACTCCGCTAGCCAGCACCTCTCCTAAACAGGTGTTCTACTCTGCTAGCCAGCACCTCTCCTAAACAGGTGTTCTACTTTGCTAGCCAGCACCTCTCCTAAACAGGTGTTCTACTCCCCTAGCCAGCACCTCTCCTAAACAGGTGTTCTACTCCGCTAGCCAGCACCTCTCCTAAACAGGTGTTCTACTCCACTAGCCAGTACCTCTCCTAAACAGGTGTTCTACTCCACTAGCCAGCACCTCTCCTAAACAGGTGTTCTACTCCTCTAGCCAGTACCTCTCCTAAACAGGTGTTCTACTCCTCTAGCCAGCACCTCTCCTAAACAGGTGTTCTACTCCACTAGCCAGTACCTCTCCTAAACAGGTGTTCTACTCCACTAGCCAGCACCTCTCCTAAACAGGTGTTCTACTCCACTAGCCAGTACCTCTCCTAAACAGGTGTTCTACTCCACTAGCCAGCACCTCTCCTAAACAGGTGTTCTACTACTCCGCTAGCCAGTACCTCTCCTAAACAGGTGTTCTACTCCTCTAGCCAGCACCTCTCCTAAACAGGTGTTCTACTTTGCTAGCCAGCACCTCTCCTAAACAGGTGTTCTACTCCGCTAGCCAGCACCTCTCCTAAACAGGTGTTCTACTCCTCTAGCCAGCACCTCACCTAAACAGGTGTTCTACTCTGCTAGCCAGCACCTCTCCTAAACAGGTGTTCTACTCCGCTAGCCAGCACCTCTCCTAAACAGGTGTTCTACTCTGCTAGCCAGCACCTCTCCTAAACAGGTGTTCTACTCCGCTAGCCAGCACCTCTCCTAAACAGGTGTTCTACTCCGCTAGCCAGTACCTCTCCTAAACAGGTGTTCTACTCCGCTAGCCAGCACCTCTCCTAAACAGGTGTTCTACTCCGCTAGCCAGCACCTCTCCTAAACAGGTGTTCTACTCCGCTAGCCAGCACCTCTCCTAAACAGGTGTTTTACTCCTCTAGCCAGCATCTCACCTAAACAGGTGTTCTACTCTGCTAGCCAGCACCTCTCCTAAACAGGTGTTCTACTCCGCTAGCCAGCACCTCTCCTAAACAGGTGTTCTACTCCCCTAGCCAGCACCTCTCCTAAACAGGTGTTCTACTCCTCTAGCCAGCACCTCTCCTAAACAGGTGTTCTACTCCACTAGCCAGCACCTCTCCTAAACAGGTGTTCTACTCCTCTAGCAAGCACCTCTCCTAAACAGGTGTTCTACTCCTCTAGCAAGCACCTCTCCTAAACAGGTGTTCTACTCCTCTAGCCAGTACCTCTCCTAAACAGGTGTTCTACTCCGCTAGCCAGCACCTCTCCTAAACAGGTGTTCTACTCCGCTAGCCAGCACCTCTCCTAAACAGGTGTTCTACTCCACTAGCCAGTACCTCTCCTAAACAGGTGTTCTACTCTGCTAGCCAGCACCTCTCCTAAACAGGTGTTCTACTCCGCTAGCCAGCACCTCTCCTAAACAGGTGTTCTACTCCGCTAGCCAGCACCTCTCCTAAACAGGTGTTCTACTCTGCTAGCCAGCACCTCTCCTAAACAGGTGTTCTACTCCTCTAGCAAGCACCTCTCCTAAACAGGTGTTCTACTCCTCTAGCCAGCACCTCTCCTAAACAGGTGTTCTACTCCACTAGCCAGCACCTCTCCTAAACAGGTGTTCTACTCCGCTAGCCAGCACTTCACCTAACAGGTGTTCTACTCCCCTAGCCAGCACCTCTCCTAAACAGGTGTTCTACTCCTCTAGCAAGCACCTCTCCTAAACAGGTGTTCTACTCCGCTAGCCAGTACCTCTCCTAAACAGGTGGTTCTACTCTGCTAGCCAGCACCTCTCCTAAACAGGTGTCTACTCCCCTAGCCAGCACCTCTCCTAAACAGGTGTTCTACTCCGCTAGCCAGCACTTCACCTAAACAGGTGTTCTACTCCCCTAGCCAGCACCTCTCCTAAACAGGTGTTCTACTCCTCTAGCAAGCACCTCTCCTAAACAGGTGTTCTACTCCGCTAGCCAGTACCTCTCCTAAACAGGTGTTCTACTCCTCTAGCCAGCACCTCTCCTAAACAGGTGTTCTACTCCGCTAGCCAGCACCTCTCCTAAACAGGTGTTCTACTCCTCTAGCCAGCACCTCTCCTAAACAGGTGTTCTACTCCACTAGCCAGCACCTCTCCTAACAGGTGTTCTACTCCGCTAGCCAGCACCTCTCCTAAACAGGTGTTCTACTCCTCTAGCCAGTACCTCTCCTAAACAGGTGTTCTACTCCTCTAGCCAGCACCTCTCCTAAACAGGTGTTCTACTCCACTAGCTAGCACCTCTCCTAAACAGGTGTTCTACTCCACTAGCCAGCACCTCTCCTAAACAGGTGTTCTACTCCGCTAGCCAGCACCTCTCCTAAACAGGTGTTCTACTCCGCTAGCCAGCACCTCTCCTAAACAGGTGTTCTACTCCGCTAGCCAGCACCTCTCCTAAACAGGTGTTCTACTACTCCTCTAGCCAGCACCTCTCCTAAACAGGTGTTCTACTCCTCTAGCCAGCACCTCTCCTAAACAGGTGTTCTACTCCTCTAGCCAGTACCTCTCCTAAACAGGTGTTCTACTCCTCTAGCCAGCACCTCTCCTAAACAGGTGTTCTACTCCTCTAGCCAGCACCTCTCCTAAACAGGTGTTCTACTCCACTAGCCAGCACCTCTCCTAAACAGGTGTTCTACTCCTCTAGCCAGCACCTCTCCTAAACAGGTGTTCTACTCCACTAGCCAGCACCTCTCCTAAACAGGTGTTCTACTCCGCTAGCCAGCACCTCTCCTAAACAGGTGTTCTACTCCTCTAGCCAGTACCTCTCCTAAACAGGTGTTCTACTCCTCTAGCCAGCACCTCTCCTAACAAGTGTTCTACTACTCCTCTAGCCAGTACCTCTCCTAAACAGGTGTTCTACTCCACTAGCCAGCACCTCTCCTAAACAGGTGTTCTACTCCGCTAGCCAGCACCTCTCCTAAACAGGTGTTCTACTCCAATAGCCAGACCCTCTCCTAAACAGGGTTCTACTCCTCTAGGCAGCCACCTCTCCTAAACAGGTGTTCTAATCCACTAGCCAGCACCTCTCTAAACAGGTATTCTACTCCCTTAGCAAGCACCTCTCCTAAACAGGTGTTTCTAACTCCTCTAGCCAGTACCTCTCCTAAACAGTGTGTTCTACTCCTGCTAGCCAGCACCTCTGCCTAAACAGGGTGTTCTACTCCGCTAGCCAGCACCTCTTCCTAAACAGGTGTTCTACTCCACTAGCCCAAGTACCCTCTCCTACACAGGGTTCTACTCTGCGATCCAGCACCTTCTCCCTAAACCGGTTTGCTAC
>NC_042977.1:37921895-38077582 GCF_901001165.1 Salmo trutta | reverse complement strand
TCTCCTAAACAGGTGTTCTACTCCTCTAGCCAGCACCTCTCCTAAACAGGTGTTGTCTACTCCACTAGCCAGCACCTCTCCTAAACAGGTGTTCTACTCCTCGCTAGCCAGCACCTCTCCTAAACAGGTGTTCTACTCCTCTAGCCAGTACCCTCCTAAACGTGTTCTACTCCTCTAGCCAGCACCTCTCCTAAACAGGTGTCTACTCCATAGCTAGCACCTCTCCTAACAGGTGTTCTACTCCACTAGCCAGCACCTCTCCTAAACAGGTGTTTCTACTCCGCTAGCCAGCACCTCTCCTAAACAGGTGTTCTACTCCGCTAGCCAGCACCTCTCCTAAACAGGTGTTCTACTCCGCTAGCCAGCACCTCTCCTAAAACAGGTGTTCTACTCCTCTAGCCAGCACCTCTCCTAAACAGTGTTCTACTCCTCTAGCCACCTCTCCTAAACAGGTGTTCTACTCCTCTAGCCAGCACCTCTCCTAAACAGGTGTTCTACTCCTCTAGCCCAGCCCCTCTCCTAAACAGGTGTTCTACTCCTCTAGCCAGCACCTCTCCTAAACAGGTGTTCTACTGCCACTAAGCCAGCACCTCTCCTAAAAAGGTGTTCTACTCCTCTAGCCAGCACCTCTCCTAAACAGGTGTTCTACTCCACTAGCCAGCACCTCTCCTAAACAGGTGTTCTACTCCGCTAGCCAGCACCTCTCCTAAACAGGTGTTCTACTCCTCTAGCCAGTACCTCTCCTAAAACAGGTGTTCTACTCCTCTAGCCAGCACCTCTCCTAAACAGGTGTTCTACTATCCCTCTAGCCAGTACCCTCTCCTAAACAGGTGTTCTACTCCACTAGCCAGCACCTCTCCTAAAACAGGTGTTCTACTCCGCTAGCCAGCACCTCTCCTAAACAGTGTTCTACTCCACTAGCCAGCACCTCTCCTAAACAGGTGTTCTTACTCCTCTAGGCAGCACCTCTCCTAAACAGGTGTTTCTACTCCACTAGCCAGCACCTCTCCTAAACAGGTATTCTACTCCGCTAGCCAGCACCTCTCCTAAACAGGTGTTCTACTCCACTAGCAAGCACCTCTCCTAAACAGGTGTTCTACTCCTCTAGCCAGCACCTCTCCTAAACAGGTGTTCTACTACTCCTCTAGCCAGTACCTCTCCTAAACAGGTGTTCTACTCCTCTAGCCAGCACCTCTCCTAAACAGGTGTTCTACTCCACTAGCCAGCACCTCTCCTAAACAGGTGTTCTACTCCACTAGCCAGTACCTCTCCTAAACAGGTGTTCTACTCCGCTAGCCAGCACCTCTCCTAAACAGGTGTTCTACTCCTCTAGCCAGCACCTCTCCTAAACAGGTGTTCTACTCCTCTATATATCACCTCTCCTAAACAGGTGTTCTACTCCGCTAGCCAGCACCTCTCCTAAACAGGTGTTCTACTCCTCTAGCCAGTACCTCTCCTAAACAGGTGTTCTACTCCTCTAGCAAGCACCTCTCCTAAACAGGTGTTCTACTCCCCTAGCCAGCACCTCTCCTAAACAGGTGTTCTACTCTGCTAGCCAGCACCTCTCCTAAACAGGTGTTCTACTCCTCTAGCAAGCACCTCTCCTAAACAGGTGTTCTACTCCTCTAGCAAGCACCTCTCCTAAACAGGTGTTCTACTCCCCTAGCCAGCACCTCTCCTAAACAGGTGTTCTACTCTGCTAGCCAGCACCTCTCCTAAACAGGTGTTCTACTCCGCTAGCCAGCACCTCTCCTAAACAGGTGTTCTACTCCGCTAGCCAGCACCTCTCCTAAACAGGTGTTCTACTCTGCTAGCCAGCACCTCTCCTAAACAGGTGTTCTACTCCTCTATCCAGCACCTCTCCTAAACAGGTGTTCTACTCCGCTAGCCAGCACCTCTCCTAAACAGGTGTTCTACTCCGCTAGCCAGCACCTCTCCTAAACAGGTGTTCTACTCCTCTATCCAGCACCTCTCCTAAACAGGTGTTCTACTCCTCTATCCAGCACCTCTCCTAAACAGGTGTTCTACTCCACTAGCCAGCACCTCTCCTAAACAGGTGTTCTACTCCGCTAGCCAGCACCTCTCCTAAACAGGTGTTCTACTCCTCTAGCCAGCACCTCTCCTAAACAGGTGTTCTACTCCACTAGCCAGCACCTCTCCTAAACAGGTGTTCTACTCCGCTAGCCAGCACCTCTCCTAAACAGGTGTTCTACTCTGCTAGCCAGTACCTCACCTAAACAGGTGTTCTACTCTGCTAGCCAGTACCTCTCCTAAACAGGTGTTCTACTCCTCTAGCCAGCACCTCTCCTAACAGGTGTTCTACTACTCCTCTAGCAAGCACCTCTCCTAAACAGGTGTTCTACTCCTCTAGCAAGCACCTCTCCTAAACAGGTGTTCTACTCCTCTAGCCAGCACCTCTCCTAAACAGGTGTTCTACTCCACTAGCCAGCACCTCTCCTAAACAGGTGTTCTACTCCACTAGCCAGCACCTCTCCTAAACAGGTGTTCTACTCCTCTAGCAAGCACCTCTCCTAAACAGGTGTTCTACTCCTCTAGCCAGCACCTCTCCTAAACAGGTGTTCTACTCCACTAGCCAGCACCTCTCCTAAACAGGTGTTCTACTCCGCTAGCCAGCACCTCACCTAAACAGGTGTTCTACTCCCCTAGCCAGCACCTCTCCTAAACAGGTGTTCTACTCCTCTAGCAAGCACCTCTCCTAAACAGGTGTTCTACTCCGCTAGCCAGCACCTCTCCTAAACAGGTGTTCTACTCCTCTAGCCAGCACCTCTCCTAAACAGGTGTTCTACTCCACTAGCCAGCACCTCTCCTAAACAGGTGTTCTACTACTCCTCTAGCCAGCACCTCTCCTAAACAGGTGTTCTACTACTCCTCTAGCCAGCACCTCTCCTAAACAGGTGTTCTACTCCACTAGCCAGCACCTCTCCTAAACAGGTGTTCTACTCCTCTAGCAAGCACCTCTCCTAAACAGGTGTTCTACTCCTCTAGCCAGCACCTCTCCTAAACAGGTGTTCTACTCCACTAGCCAGCACCTCTCCTAAACAGGTGTTCTACTCCGCTAGCCAGCACTTCACCTAAACAGGTGTTCTACTCCCCTAGCCAGCACCTCTCCTAAACAGGTGTTCTACTCCTCTAGCAAGCACCTCTCCTAAACAGGTGTTCTACTCCGCTAGCCAGCACCTCTCCTAAACAGGTGTTCTACTCCTCTAGCCAGCACCTCTCCTAAACAGGTGTTCTACTCCACTAGCCAGCACCTCTCCTAAACAGGTGTTCTACTACTCCTCTAGCCAGCACCTCTCCTAAACAGGTGTTCTACTACTCCTCTAGCCAGCACCTCTCCTAAACAGGTGTTCTACTCCACTAGCCAGCACCTCTCCTAAACAGGTGTTCTACTCCTCTAGCCAGCACCTCTCCTAAACAGGTGTTCTACTCCGCTAGCCAGCACCTCTCCTAAACAGGTGTTCTACTACTCCTCTAGCCAGCACCTCTCCTAAACAGGTGTTCTACTCCGCTAGCCAGCACCTCTCCTAAACAGGTGTTCTACTCCGCTAGCCAGCACCTCTCCTAAACAGGTGTTCTACTCCTCTAGCCAGCACCTCTCCTAAACAGGTGTTCTACTCCTCTATCCAGCACCTCTCCTAAACAGGTGTTCTACTCCACTAGCCAGCACCTCTCCTAAACAGGTGTTCTACTCCTCTAGCCAGCACCTCTCCTAAACAGGTGTTCTACTCCGCTAGCCAGTACCTCTCCTAAACAGGTGTTCTACTCCGCTAGCCAGCACCTCTCCTAAACAGGTGTTCTACTACTCCTCTAGCCAGTACCTCTCCTAAACAGGTGTTCTACTCCACTAGCCAGCACCTCTCCTAAACAGGTGTTCTACTCCGCTAGCCAGCACCTCTCCTAAACAGGTGTTCTACTCCACTAGCCAGCACCTCTCCTAAACAGGTGTTCTACTCCTCTAGGCAGCACCTCTCCTAAACAGGTGTTCTACTCCACTAGCCAGCACCTCTCCTAAACAGGTATTCTACTCCGCTAGCCAGCACCTCTCCTAAACAGGTGTTCTACTCCACTAGCAAGCACCTCTCCTAAACAGGTGTTCTACTCCTCTAGCCAGCACCTCTCCTAAACAGGTGTTCTACTACTCCTCTAGCCAGTACCTCTCCTAAACAGGTGTTCTACTCCTCTAGCCAGCACCTCTCCTAAACAGGTGTTCTACTCCACTAGCCAGCACCTCTCCTAAACAGGTGTTCTACTCCACTAGCCAGTACCTCTCCTAAACAGGTGTTCTACTCCGCTAGCCAGCACCTCTCCTAAACAGGTGTTCTACTCCTCTAGCCAGCACCTCTCCTAAACAGGTGTTCTACTCCTCTATATATCACCTCTCCTAAACAGGTGTTCTACTCCGCTAGCCAGCACCTCTCCTAAACAGGTGTTCTACTCCTCTAGCCAGTACCTCTCCTAAACAGGTGTTCTACTCCTCTAGCAAGCACCTCTCCTAAACAGGTGTTCTACTCCCCTAGCCAGCACCTCTCCTAAACAGGTGTTCTACTCTGCTAGCCAGCACCTCTCCTAAACAGGTGTTCTACTCCTCTAGCAAGCACCTCTCCTAAACAGGTGTTCTACTCCTCTAGCAAGCACCTCTCCTAAACAGGTGTTCTACTCCTCTAGCCAGCACCTCTCCTAAACAGGTGTTCTACTCCACTAGCCAGCACCTCTCCTAAACAGGTGTTCTACTCCGCTAGCCAGCACCTCTCCTAAACAGGTGTTCTACTCTGCTAGCCAGTACCTCACCTAAACAGGTGTTCTACTCTGCTAGCCAGTACCTCTCCTAAACAGGTGTTCTACTCCTCTAGCCAGCACCTCTCCTAAACAGGTGTTCTACTACTCCTCTAGCAAGCACCTCTCCTAAACAGGTGTTCTACTCCTCTAGCAAGCACCTCTCCTAAACAGGTGTTCTACTCCTCTAGCCAGCACCTCTCCTAAACAGGTGTTCTACTCCACTAGCCAGCACCTCTCCTAAACAGGTGTTCTACTCCACTAGCCAGCACCTCTCCTAAACAGGTGTTCTACTCCTCTAGCAAGCACCTCTCCTAAACAGGTGTTCTACTCCTCTAGCCAGCACCTCTCCTAAACAGGTGTTCTACTCCACTAGCCAGCACCTCTCCTAAACAGGTGTTCTACTCCGCTAGCCAGCACTTCACCTAAACAGGTGTTCTACTCCCCTAGCCAGCACCTCTCCTAAACAGGTGTTCTACTCCTCTAGCAAGCACCTCTCCTAAACAGGTGTTCTACTCCGCTAGCCAGCACCTCTCCTAAACAGGTGTTCTACTCCTCTAGCCAGCACCTCTCCTAAACAGGTGTTCTACTCCACTAGCCAGCACCTCTCCTAAACAGGTGTTCTACTACTCCTCTAGCCAGCACCTCTCCTAAACAGGTGTTCTACTACTCCTCTAGCCAGCACCTCTCCTAAACAGGTGTTCTACTCCACTAGCCAGCACCTCTCCTAAACAGGTGTTCTACTCCTCTAGCAAGCACCTCTCCTAAACAGGTGTTCTACTCCTCTAGCCAGCACCTCTCCTAAACAGGTGTTCTACTCCACTAGCCAGCACCTCTCCTAAACAGGTGTTCTACTCCGCTAGCCAGCACTTCACCTAAACAGGTGTTCTACTCCCCTAGCCAGCACCTCTCCTAAACAGGTGTTCTACTCCTCTAGCCAGCACCTCTCCTAAACAGGTGTTCTACTCCGCTAGCCAGCACCTCTCCTAAACAGGTGTTCTACTCCTCTAGCCAGCACCTCTCCTAAACAGGTGTTCTACTCCACTAGCCAGCACCTCTCCTAAACAGGTGTTCTACTACTCCTCTAGCCAGCACCTCTCCTAAACAGGTGTTCTACTACTCCTCTAGCCAGCACCTCTCCTAAACAGGTGTTCTACTCCACTAGCCAGCACCTCTCCTAAACAGGTGTTCTACTCCTCTAGCCAGCACCTCTCCTAAACAGGTGTTCTACTCCGCTAGCCAGCACCTCTCCTAAACAGGTGTTCTACTACTCCTCTAGCCAGCACCTCTCCTAAACAGGTGTTCTACTCCACTAGCCAGCACCTCTCCTAAACAGGTGTTCTACTCCGCTAGCCAGCACCTCTCCTAAACAGGTGTTCTACTCCGCTAGCCAGCACCTCTCCTAAACAGGTGTTCTACTCCTCTAGCCAGCACCTCTCCTAAACAGGTGTTCTACTCCTCTATCCAGCACCTCTCCTAAACAGGTGTTCTACTCCACTAGCCAGCACCTCTCCTAAACAGGTGTTCTACTCCTCTAGCCAGCACCTCTCCTAAACAGGTGTTCTACTCCGCTAGCCAGTACCTCTCCTAAACAGGTGTTCTACTCCGCTAGCCAGCACCTCTCCTAAACAGGTGTTCTACTCCGCTAGCCAGCACCTCTCCTAAACAGGTGTTCTACTCCGCTAGCCAGCACCTCTCCTAAACAGGTGTTTTACTCCTCTAGCCAGCATCTCACCTAAACAGGTGTTCTACTCTGCTAGCCAGCACCTCTCCTAAACAGGTGTTCTACTCCGCTAGCCAGCACCTCTCCTAAACAGGTGTTCTACTCCCCTAGCCAGCACCTCTCCTAAACAGGTGTTCTACTCCTCTAGCCAGCACCTCTCCTAAACAGGTGTTCTACTCCACTAGCCAGCACCTCTCCTAAACAGGTGTTCTACTCCTCTAGCAAGCACCTCTCCTAAACAGGTGTTCTACTCCTCTAGCAAGCACCTCTCCTAAACAGGTGTTCTACTCCTCTAGCCAGTACCTCTCCTAAACAGGTGTTCTACTCCGCTAGCCAGCACCTCTCCTAAACAGGTGTTCTACTCCGCTAGCCAGCACCTCTCCTAAACAGGTGTTCTACTCCACTAGCCAGTACCTCTCCTAAACAGGTGTTCTACTCTGCTAGCCAGCACCTCTCCTAAACAGGTGTTCTACTCCGCTAGCCAGCACCTCTCCTAAACAGGTGTTCTACTCCGCTAGCCAGCACCTCTCCTAAACAGGTGTTCTACTCTGCTAGCCAGCACCTCTCCTAAACAGGTGTTCTACTCCTCTAGCAAGCACCTCTCCTAAACAGGTGTTCTACTCCTCTAGCCAGCACCTCTCCTAAACAGGTGTTCTACTCCACTAGCCAGCACCTCTCCTAAACAGGTGTTCTACTCCGCTAGCCAGCACTTCACCTAAACAGGTGTTCTACTCCCCTAGCCAGCACCTCTCCTAAACAGGTGTTCTACTCCTCTAGCAAGCACCTCTCCTAAACAGGTGTTCTACTCCGCTAGCCAGTACCTCTCCTAAACAGGTGTTCTACTCTGCTAGCCAGCACCTCTCCTAAACAGGTGTTCTACTCCCCTAGCCAGCACCTCTCCTAAACAGGTGTTCTACTCCGCTAGCCAGCACTTCACCTAAACAGGTGTTCTACTCCCCTAGCCAGCACCTCTCCTAAACAGGTGTTCTACTCCTCTAGCAAGCACCTCTCCTAAACAGGTGTTCTACTCCGCTAGCCAGTACCTCTCCTAAACAGGTGTTCTACTCCTCTAGCCAGCACCTCTCCTAAACAGGTGTTCTACTCCTCCTCTAGCCAGCACCTCTCCTAAACAGGTGTTCTACTCCTCTAGCCAGCACCTCTCCTAAACAGGTGTTCTACTCCACTAGCCAGCACCTCTCCTAAACAGGTGTTCTACTCCGCTAGCCAGCACCTCTCCTAAACAGGTGTTCTACTCCGCTAGCCAGCACCTCTCCTAAACAGGTGTTCTATTCCGCTAGCCAGCACCTCTCCTAAACAGGTGTTCTACTACTCCTCTAGCCAGCACCTCTCCTAAACAGGTGTTCTACTCCTCTAGCCAGCACCTCTCCTAAACAGGTGTTCTACTCCTCTAGCCAGTACCTCTCCTAAACAGGTGTTCTACTCCTCTAGCCAGCACCTCTCCTAAACAGGTGTTCTACTCCTCTAGCCAGCACCTCTCCTAAACAGGTGTTCTACTCCACTAGCCAGCACCTCTCCTAAACAGGTGTTCTACTCCTCTAGCCAGCACCTCTCCTAAACAGGTGTTCTACTCCACTAGCCAGCACCTCTCCTAAACAGGTGTTCTACTCCGCTAGCCAGCACCTCTCCTAAACAGGTGTTCTACTCCTCTAGCCAGTACCTCTCCTAAACAGGTGTTCTACTCCTCTAGCCAGCACCTCTCCTAAACAGGTGTTCTACTACTCCTCTAGCCAGTACCTCTCCTAAACAGGTGTTCTACTCCACTAGCCAGCACCTCTCCTAAACAGGTGTTCTACTCCGCTAGCCAGCACCTCTCCTAAACAGGTGTTCTACTCCACTAGCCAGCACCTCTCCTAAACAGGTGTTCTACTCCTCTAGGCAGCACCTCTCCTAAACAGGTGTTCTACTCCACTAGCCAGCACCTCTCCTAAACAGGTGTTCTACTCCGCTAGCCAGCACCTCTCCTAAACAGGTGTTCTACTCCACTAGCAAGCACCTCTCCTAAACAGGTGTTCTACTCCTCTAGCCAGCACCTCTCCTAAACAGGTGTTCTACTACTCCTCTAGCCAGTACCTCTCCTAAACAGGTGTTCTACTCCTCTAGCCAGCACCTCTCCTAAACAGGTGTTCTACTCCACTAGCCAGCACCTCTCCTAAACAGGTGTTCTACTCCACTAGCCAGTACCTCTCCTAAACAGGTGTTCTACTCCGCTAGCCAGCACCTCTCCTAAACAGGTGTTCTACTCCTCTAGCCAGCACCTCTCCTAAACAGGTGTTCTACTCCGCTAGCCAGCACCTCTCCTAAACAGGTGTTCTACTCCGCTAGCCAGCACCTCTCCTAAACAGGTGTTCTACTCCTCTATCCAGCACCTCTCCTAAACAGGTGTTCTACTCCTCTATCCAGCACCTCTCCTAAACAGGTGTTCTACTCCACTAGCCAGCACCTCTCCTAAACAGGTGTTCTACTCCGCTAGCCAGCACCTCTCCTAAACAGGTGTTCTACTCCTCTAGCCAGCACCTCTCCTAAACAGGTGTTCTACTCCACTAGCCAGCACCTCTCCTAAACAGGTGTTCTACTCCGCTAGCCAGCACCTCTCCTAAACAGGTGTTCTACTCTGCTAGCCAGTACCTCTCCTAAACAGGTGTTCTACTCTGCTAGCCAGTACCTCTCCTAAACAGGTGTTCTACTCCTCTAGCCAGCACCTCTCCTAAACAGGTGTTCTACTACTCCTCTAGCAAGCACCTCTCCTAAACAGGTGTTCTACTCCTCTAGCAAGCACCTCTCCTAAACAGGTGTTCTACTCCTCTAGCCAGCACCTCTCCTAAACAGGTGTTCTACTCCACTAGCCAGCACCTCTCCTAAACAGGTGTTCTACTCCACTAGCCAGCACCTCTCCTAAACAGGTGTTCTACTCCTCTAGCAAGCACCTCTCCTAAACAGGTGTTCTACTCCTCTAGCCAGCACCTCTCCTAAACAGGTGTTCTACTCCACTAGCCAGCACCTCTCCTAAACAGGTGTTCTACTCCGCTAGCCAGCACTTCACCTAAACAGGTGTTCTACTCCCCTAGCCAGCACCTCTCCTAAACAGGTGTTCTACTCCTCTAGCAAGCACCTCTCCTAAACAGGTGTTCTACTCCGCTAGCCAGCACCTCTCCTAAACAGGTGTTCTACTCCTCTAGCCAGCACCTCTCCTAAACAGGTGTTCTACTCCACTAGCCAGCACCTCTCCTAAACAGGTGTTCTACTACTCCTCTAGCCAGCACCTCTCCTAAACAGGTGTTCTACTACTCCTCTAGCCAGCACCTCTCCTAAACAGGTGTTCTACTCCACTAGCCAGCACCTCTCCTAAACAGGTGTTCTACTCCTCTAGCCAGCACCTCTCCTAAACAGGTGTTCTACTCCGCTAGCCAGCACCTCTCCTAAACAGGTGTTCTACTACTCCTCTAGCCAGCACCTCTCCTAAACAGGTGTTCTACTCCACTAGCCAGCACCTCTCCTAAACAGGTGTTCTACTCCGCTAGCCAGCACCTCTCCTAAACAGGTGTTCTACTCCGCTAGCCAGCACCTCTCCTAAACAGGTGTTCTACTCCTCTAGCCAGCACCTCTCCTAAACAGGTGTTCTACTCCTCTATCCAGCACCTCTCCTAAACAGGTGTTCTACTCCACTAGCCAGCACCTCTCCTAAACAGGTGTTCTACTCCTCTAGCCAGCACCTCTCCTAAACAGGTGTTCTACTCCTCTAGCCAGCACCTCTCCTAAACAGGTGTTCTACTCCGCTAGCCAGCACCTCTCCTAAACAGGTGTTCTACTCCTCTAGCCAGCACCTCTCCTAAACAGGTGTTCTACTCCGCTAGCCAGCACCTCTCCTAAACAGGTGTTCTACTCCTCTAGCAAGCACCTCTCCTAAACAGGTGTTCTACTCCTCTAGCCAGCACCTCTCCTAAACAGGTGTTCTACTCCACTAGCCAGCACCTCTCCTAAACAGGTGTTCTACTCCGCTAGCCAGTACCTCTCCTAAACAGGTGTTCTACTCCACTAGCCAGCACCTCTCCTAAACAGGTGTTCTACTCCGCTAGCCAGCACCTCTCCTAAACAGGTGTTCTACTCCTCTAGCCAGCACCTCTCCTAAACAGGTGTTCTACTCCGCTAGCCAGCACCTCTCCTAAACAGGTGTTCTACTCCTCTAGCCAGCACCTCTCCTAAACAGGTGTTCTACTCCGCTAGCCAGCACCTCTCCTAAACAGGTGTTCTACTCCTCTAGCAAGCACCTCTCCTAAACAGGTGTTCTACTCCTCTAGCCAGCACCTCTCCTAAACAGGTGTTCTACTCCACTAGCCAGCACCTCTCCTAAACAGGTGTTCTACTCCACTAGCCAGCACCTCTCCTAAACAGGTGTTCTACTACTCCTCTAGCCAGCACCTCTCCTAAACAGGTGTTCTACTCCACTAGCCAGCACCTCTCCTAAACAGGTGTTCTACTCCACTAGCCAGCACCTCTCCTAAACAGGTGTTCTACTCCTCTAGCCAGCATCTCTCCTAAACAGGTGTTCTACTCCTCTAGCCAGTACCTCTCCTAAACAGGTGTTCTACTCCGCTAGCCAGCACCTCTCCTAAACAGGTGTTCTACTCCTCTAGCCAGTACCTCTCCTAAACAGGTGTTCTACTCCGCTAGCCAGCACCTCTCCTAAACAGGTGTTCTACTCCTCTAGCCAGCACCTCTCCTAAACAGGTGTTCTACTCCTCTAGCCAGCATCTCTCCTAAACAGGTGTTCTACTCCGCTAGCCAGCACCTCTCCTAAACAGGTGTTCTACTCCTCGATTACAGTTATAACCGACACACACATCTGTCCCCATGCCACCTCATCATGCTTTTATGTATTCACACCCCAGTGCAATGTCCTCAGCTTCGCTACAGCCAACCCCTCCATACTGGCATCGACAGGCCGGAGCCGTTTCCAGCCTTTTCAACTGCTGTCACGGCTACTGGCACTCCATTGTCCTTACACCACAGGGATGGTGCCAAGTGTAAATGTACATCCACATCGTCTATGCATATTTACATTTATCACTTATAGTGCTGAATTAATGGTGTTAGCGTTAATATGTATTCTGTCATCTGTCATCTTGTTACGATTCTTCCTCTGAGTCACTTCCAGTGATAGACTTCCAGTTTAGTCATTGCAGGTTCAATCAGTTTAGGAAGCTGTCGGCAGCATTCTCTCTCTCTGTCTCTGTCTCTTTGTGCCTGTCTGTCTCTCCACTTTGCTGTCTCATCCACTTTCTCTTTCTTCCCTTCCTTCTTTCCATCTCTCCACCTCCTTATCAAACCAGTGCTTTGTGCCTGAAAAGATCTCTCTCCTGTATGGAGTCAGTGATATTTCAGAGGCCTGCCTAACTACACAGGAAGATGTTAGAGAGCAGGGGCGATTGAACGGTACGTGTGTGTGTGCGTCCGTGAGTGTGTGAGTGAGAGACTCGCCAGGATTGTGTCGAGATTCGCTCCCCCGAATTGCTGAGTTCCTGCTGACAACTCCCTGGATGTAGTTCTGTAAGGCAACACGATCACACTGCACCTTTTCCACTGACAAAGGTGCCATTAAACCAAATACTGCAGGTACAGGGGTTTCCTATTAAATAAAAAGTGACAGCATTGTTCTTTGCTGTGAATGCATAGGTTTTCCCTTCCCACCTCCCCCTGGGCTTGTTCATTCAGGGGTTGTGAAGCCTGTGACAGCAGACTTGTAATAGAAAGGGAACTGAGTGTATTATTGAGTGTATTTCAGGGGGCCTTTGTTATACGGAGCAGAGCTGCAGTTACACTATTCACCAGACGGTGGAGCTCATTCTCTATCCGACTGTCATCACTGTACCCCAATCCCAAACTGACCCCCAGCCCCTGGGAACTTCGTCTAGATGTGAAAGAATGGTAACAACTCCAGCTTGCCTCTGGAATGCTTACACCTTTCAAATCCTTTCAGATGTACGCAGCTGCTTATGGGCTGCAGGCTAGAGGTTGACTTGGAATTGGACTCAACACCACTTTGTCTGGTGGTGCTGGGAATAAAATACCACCACATCTTAGACATTGATTATAACAATGACTCCTGCACAATGGTCTACCCATTAGACAAAGAGTTTTCTGTATCAGTGGTGTAATGTAAACGCTAGAGTCATCTGTATCAGTGATGTATTTGAGGAACCTGCTGTGATATTAAAGCAATAAAGCACCATAGGCTGTGCTAGGGGAATAGATCGTTGTGAGGAGTTTAATAAATACACAGCTAGGGGCGAGGTGCCTGTGCTGGAAGTGACAGGTTGTGCTGACTCTATCACACTCTCACTTTTCTCACCTGCAATGCTGATCCTAGGAGTCTTCAGCAGACTCAAGACCACACAGTCAAACAAAAGGTTGACATTTCATTTATTACACCAGTGTTCCCCATCTCCAGTCCTCCAGTACCCCCAACAGTACACATTTTAGTTGTAGCCCTGGACAAACACCGGATTCAACTCATTGAGGGCTTGATGATTAGTTGATAAGTTGAATCAGGTGTTTGTCCAGGGTTACAACTAACATGTGTACTGTTGGGGGTACTGGAGGACCAGGGTTGGTGAACTATATTACGTGATAAGTAACTACTCTGAACCCTGCAGTCTCTATGTTTCCTCATAAAAGTCTCTAAAGATGACCTCTCGTAGCTGTGGGACGTAGAGGTGCTGAGGGTGCTGCAGCACCTGCTGATAAATCACTATAAAAATAAGAATAAAAAATATGGGAAAGGCCTGGACTGAAAGGGCTTTATTACTCCTGTATGAGTGGAGAGACATACTCCTCAGCAGAGCCATGTGACTTTAATAAATGGAAGACAAGTCACTTTAATAATGTTGACATATTTTGCATTACTCATCTCATATCTACATACTGTATTCTATTCTACTGTATCTTAGTCTATGCTGCTCTGACATTGCTCGTCCAAATATTTATATATTCTTAATTCCATCCCTTTACTTACGTTTGTGTGTATTGTGTGTATTTTTGTGAAATTGTTAGATATTACTTGTTAGATATCACTGCGCTGTTGAAGCTAGAAACACAAGCATTTTGCAACACCCACAATAACATCTGCTAAGGACGTGTATGTTACCAACAGGATTTGATTTGATTAGATGTTGCCCAGCCACAGGGGTCAGGCCTAATGACAAGCACACAACCACCCAAACAACAAACCCAGATGAAATTTTGATTTTTCTCATGCCTTTGTCTCTAGTCTACCCTAGACTGATTGGTGTGTGTGTGTGTGTGTGTGGGGGGAGGGGGGGGGGGGGGGTTCAGAGGTAGTAATCTCGTTCTGTGTGATTGGTTGGTAAACAGTAAGAATGGGGGAATGAAAGAGGGAGATTGGATGGCTGGTTACCCTGCTTACTGTTAGACACATTCTCCCTGGAGGAATGTGTGTGTGTGAAGGTTGTAAATGCAGAGACATCTAATCACTTCTCTATTCAGCTCCATAATGGGCTGTTTTGTTCCATCCCCTCTACAATGTCTCAATTTCCCCCTTGTGTTTGTGTGTGTGTGTGTGTTTGTGTGTGTGTGTGTGTGTGTTTGTGTTTGAGCGTCTGGAGGTAGGTGGCTGTCTGGTTTTGGCATCGCTGATTGCCGTTTTTTTTTGGGGGGGGGGGGGGCACATACACATATATAATTTTTCTGTGCTAATGAAAGACATCAGGTTTCCAAACTGGCTATTAAAGGTGGATGATGGATGGATTGATGGATGGATGGATGGATGGATGGAGAGGGGGAGGATAAAGGGAGGAGAGAGGTGTCAATAAGCACATAAGCCTGAACACTTTCAGACTGCAGGGTGAGCTTCTGGTAATTCAACCACACACACACACACACACACACACACACACACACACACACACACACACACACACACACACACACACACACACACACACACATGAATCTTCTGTTGGAGCATAAAGCAACCCTAAGGAGCCAGTACTTGGGGAGACAGATTGCAGGAGATGTCTCCACCTTGACCATTGCTTTGATGAAGTGTTTTTGTGTGTGAACTTGCACAGGGGCATTTTGTGTGGGAGAGTATGTGTGTGTTTGTGTGTGTGTGTCAGTGGAGGCTGCTGAGGGGAGAACGGCTCAGAATAATGGCCAGAATTTGATACCATTCCACTGATTGCACTACAGTCATTACCATGAGCCCGTCCTCCCCAATTAAGGTGCCACCAACCTCCTGTGTGTGTGTGTGTGTGTGTGTGTGTGTGTGTGTGTGTGTGTGTGTGTGTGTGTGTGTGTGTGTGTGTGTGTGTGTGTGTGTCTGTGTGTGTCTGTGTGTGTGTGTGTGTGTGAGAGAGAGAGACAGTATACAGTATCATGAAAAGGTATGTAAAAATATTTTAATTGGCATTTTGGTTAGCCAGGTCACCCATGATACGAGTCAGTATTCGACGTCCATCCATGTCTGTCCACTAAGGGCAACAGTGAGCGCTGTTACGTTCAAGTAGGTTTCAGCTTCATTAGAGCATTGTGGATGGTGGATGGGTGTAAGCATCTGCCTTCGGTATAAAAAGTTACATGTTTGAATCCAGTGATAGAAAGTGTTTTTTGCGACTTTTGTTTTAACCCTTACCTTAACCATTCAGAGTTAATGTCTAATCTTAAAAATGTGGAGTTAATGCCAAAGCTTAACCTTAAACTCTTTGAAATTTGACATTTGAGAAACATGGATGAACGTCTAATTCTGACGTGAGACTGTGAGAGCTAGTTGAATTTTGTAAATGCCAGAAAGAGTTGTACTGTATATAGTTTTACGTTTTACGTTCAAAGGTATGACAGGTATGTCAACCCTCTATACTTAGGGTTGAGGCTCGATAGTCTACACTACATCTCCCTCTCTTTCTCTCCCTCTCTTTCTCTCTCTCTCCCTCTCTCTTTCTCTTTCTCTCTCTTTCTATCTTTCTCCCTATCTCTTTCTCTCCCTCTCCTTACCTCTCTCTTCCCCTCTCTCTCCCTCTATCTCCTTCTATGTCAGTCAGTCTGAACCTCTTCTAGTTCCCAGGGCTCAAACTTTGCAGAGTCATTAGAAGATAATAATTTGTTTCCCATTTACATTTCTGTAATTAGTGAGGAAGGTAAACCATTAGAATATTATCCATAATTCATTGTTGACTCTCGTTCATTAGTTAGAGATGCTGCTTGATGAATGTTTCATAAGTTTCTACTGGGGCGTGTGTGTGTGTGTGTGTGTGTGTGTGTGTGTGTGTGTGTGTGTGTGTGTGTGTGTGTGTGTGTGTGTGTGTGTGTGTGTGTGTGTGTGTGTGTGTGTGTGTGTGTGTGTGTGTGTGTGTGTGTGTGTGTGTGTGTGTGTGTAATTGATTGGAGCCGGACAGAAGGCAGGCAGGCGTGTGGTCCGGCCCAGGGGAGATGGGGTAGTGTTGAGAGAGCAATACTTCAGTGTGTGTGTGTGTTTTATCTGGGACTTGGAGGGGAGTCAGGCTCCGATGGTTCGTTTGGGAATAATGAAACTCCCCAGCAGGATGTTTGTGGGGAAATTAGTAATGCAACTAGTCAACCTGAAAAGTATCTCTGTGTGTGTGTGTGTCTGTGTGTGTGTGTCAAATTGGTTTACCACAACATGATTGGTTTATATTATTTAATCAGTGTGTACGTGTTTGCTTCTGCATGAATGCCCCCTTATGTATGTGTGAATGTGTGTGCCAGTCCTTGTGTGTGTGTGTCCGAGTGTGTATATGGGACTGTGTGTGTGAGTGTGTATGTGTGAATGTGTGTGTCTGAGTGTGTATATGGGACTGTGTGAGTGTGTGTGTATATATATATATATATATAATTTTTTTATTTCACCTTTATTTAACCAGGTAGGCCAGTTGAGAACAAGTTCTCATTACAAGTGCGACCTGGCCAAGATAAAGCAAAGCAGTGGGACAAAAACAACAACACAGAGTTACACATGGGATAAACAAACGTACAGTCAATAACACAATAGACAAATCTGTATACAGTGTGTGCAAATGAAGTAAGGATGTAAGGCAATAAATAGGCCAATAGTGGAGAAGTAATTAGAATTTAGCAATTTACACTGGAGTGATATATGTGCAGATGAGGATGTGCAAGTAAAAATACTGGTGTGCAAAAGAGAAGAAAAACAAAAACAAATATGGGGATGAGGTAGGTAGTTGGTTGGATGGGCTATTTACAGATGGGCGTGTACAGCTGCAGCGATCGGTAAGCTGCTCTGATAGCTGACGCTTAAAGTTAGTGAGGGAGATATAACTCTCCAACTTCAATGATTTTTGCAATTCGTTCCAGTCATTGGAAGCAGAGAACTGGAAGGAAAGGCGACTAAAGGAGGTGTTGGCTTTGGGGATGACTAGTGAAATATACCTGCTGGAGCGCATGCTACGGGTGGGTTTTGCTAAGGTGACCAGTGAGCTGAGATAAGGCGGAGCTGTACCTAGCGAAGACTTATAGATGACCTGGAGCCAGTGGGTTTGGCGACTAATATGTAGTAAGGACCAGCCAACGAGAGCGTACAGGTTGCAGTGGTGGGTAGTATATGGGGCTTTGGTGACAAAACGGATGGCACTGTGATAGACTGCATCCAATTGACTGAGTAGAGTGTTGGAGGCTAATTTGTAAATGACATCGCCGAAGTCAAGGATCGGTAGGATAGTCAGTTTTACGAGGGTAAGTTTGGCAGCATGAGTGAAGGAGGCTTTGTTGCGAAATAGGAAGCCGATTCCAGATTTAATTTTGGATTGGAGATGCTTAATGTGAGTCTGGAAGGAGAGCTAAAAGTCTAGCCAGACACCTAGGTATTTATAGTTGTCCACATATTCTAAGTCAGCAACATCCAGAGTAGTGATGCTAGTCGGTGGGTAGGTGCGGGCAGCGATCGTTTGAAGGGCGTACATTTAGTTTTATTAGCATTTAAGAGCAGTTGGAGGCCACGGAAGGAGTGTTGTATGGCGTTGAAGCTCATTTGGAGGTTTGTTAACTTCTTTGGGATGGGGGCAGTATTTTCACGGCCGGATAAAAAACGTACCCGATTTAATCTGGTTACTACTCCTGCCCAGAAACTAGAATATGCATATGATTAGTAGATTTGGATAGAAAACACTCTAAAGTTTCTAAAACTGAATAGTGTCTGTGAGTATAACAGAACTCATATGGCAGGCCAAAACCTGAGAGGATTCCATACAGGAAGTGCCCTGTCTGACAATTTGTTGTCCTTCTGTTGCATCTCTATCGACATTCCAGCATCTGTGCTGTAACGTGACACTTTCTAAGGCTTCCATTGGCTCTCTAAAGCCGCCAAAAAGTGGAATGGGGTGTCTGCTGTCTCTGGGCAAAGTATAGGAGCAGAGTTTGTAAGTGGTCAGCCTGGGGACAGTGAGACTGGAGATGCGCGGTCACAAGAACTCGCCATGTTTTTCTTTCAGTCTTTGAATGAATACAACGTTGCCCGGTTGGAACATTATCGCTATTTTACGAGAAAAATCGCATTAAAATTGATTTTAAACAGCGTTTGATATGCTTCGAAGTACGGTAATGGAATATTTAGAATTTTTTTGTCACGAAATGTGCTCGCGCGTTACCCTTTGGATAGTGACCTGAACGCACGAACAAAACGGAGGTATTTGGATATAACTATGGATTATTTGGAACCAAAACCACATTTGTTGTTGAAGTAGAAGTCCTGGGAGTGCATTCTGACGAAGAACAGCAAAGGTAATCCAATTTTCTAATAGTAATTCTGAGTTTAGGTGACCCCGAAGTTGGCGGATGTCAAAATAGCTAGCCGTGAGGGCCGAGCAATGTACTCAGAATATTGCAAAATGTGCTTTCGCCGAAAAGCTATTTTAAAATCGGACATAGCGATTGCATAAAGGAGTTCTGTATCTATAATTCTTAAAGTAATTGTTATGTATTTTGTCAACGTTTATCATGAGTAATTTAGTAAATTCATCTGAAGTTTTCGGTGGGTATGCTAGTTCTGAACATCACATGCTAATGTAAAAAGCTGGTTTTTGATATAAATATGAACTTTATATCAAAAAGTTATACTAAATTACTCAGGATAAACGTTCACAAAAAGCATATCAATTACTTTAAGAATTATAGATACAGAATTCCTCTATGCACTCGATATGTCCGATTTTAAAATAGCTTTTCGGTGAAAGCACATTTTGCAATATTCTAAGTAGATAGCCCGGCATCACAGGGCTAGCTATTTAGACACCCAGCAAGTTTAGCCTTCACCAAACTCCGATTTACTATTAGAAAAGTTTGATTACCTTTGGTGTTCTTCGTCAGAATGCACTCCCAGGACTTCTACTTCAATAACAAATGTTGGTTTGGTCCCAAATAATCCATAGTTATGTTCCAACAGCGGCGTTTTGTTCGTGCGTTCATGACACTATCCGAATGGTAAATAAGGGTCACGCGCACGGCGCATTTCGTGACAAAAGATTTCTAAAGATTTCATTATCGTACTTCGAAGCATGTCAACCGCTGTTTAAAATCAATTTTTATGCCATTTTTCTCGGAAAAAAGCAATAATATTCCGACCGGGAATCTGCAATTAGGTAAACAGACGAAAGAAAATAAAGCATGTTGTCAACTCGGGCACGCGCCTAAGCCCTTTGTCCTCTGATCGGCCACTTGGCAAAGGCGATAATGTGTTTCAGCCAGAGGCTGCCTCGATATCGTTCAGCTTTTCCCCGGGCTCTGAGAGCCTATGGGAGCCGTAGGAAGTGTCACATTACAGCAAAGATCCTTAGTCTTCAATAAACAGAGGCAAGAACAACAACACCTTGTCAGACAGGCCACTTCCTGCATGAAATCTTCTCAGGTTTTTGCCTGCCATATGAGTTCTGTTTTACTCACAGACACCATTCAAACAGTTTTAGACACTTTAGGGTGTTTTCTATCCAAAGCCAATAATTATATGTTGGCTAGGGGTTCCGCAGGCGGAACGGTGTTTCGCTAGCGGAACGTCTGTCCTCAACAGGTTAACACAGTGTCCAAAGAAGGGCCAGAGGTATACAGAATGGTGTCATCTGTGTAGAGGTGGATCAAAGAATCACAGGCAGCAAGAGCGACATCATTGATATATACAGAGAAAAGAGTCGGCCTGAGAATTGAACCCTGTGGCACCCCCATCGAGACTGCCAGAGGTCCGATCAACAGGCCCTCCGGTTTGACACACTGAACTCTATCTGAGAAGTAGTTAGTGAACCAGGCAAATCAGTCTGAGTCTGCCGATAAGAATACGATGATTGACAGAGTCGAAAGCCTTGGCCAGGTCGATGAAGACGGCTGCACAGTACTAGTACTGTCTTTTATCGATGGCGGTTATGATATCGTTTAGGACCTTGAGCGTGGGTGAGGTGCACCCATGACCAGCTCGGAAACCAGATTGCATAGTGGAGAAGGTACGGTGGGATTCGAAATGGTTGGTGATCTGTTTGTTCACTTGGCTTTCGAAGACTTTAGAAAGGCAGGGCAGGATAGATATAGGTCTGTAACAGTTTGGGTCTAGAGGGTCTCCCCCTTTGAAGAGGGGGATGACCACGGCTGCTTTCCAATCTTTAAGAATCTCAAATGATACTAAAGAGAGGTTGAACAGACTAGTAATATGGGTTGCAACAATGGCGGTGGATAATTTAGGAAGAGAGGGTTCAGATTGTCTAGCCCAGCTGATTTGTGGGGATCCAGATTTTGCAGCTCTTTCAGAACATCAGCTATCTGGATTTGGGTGAAGGAGAAGCTGGGGGTCTTGGGCCAGTTGCTGCGGAGGGTGCAGAGCTGTTGGCCGGGGTTGGGGTAGCCAGGTGGAAAGCATAGCCAGCCATAGAGAAATGCTTATTGAAATTCTCGATTATCGTGGATTTATCAGTGGTGACTGTGTTTCCTAGTCTCAGAGCAGTGGGCAGCTGGGAGGAGGTACTCTTATTCTACATGGACTTTACAGTGTCCCAAAACCTTTTGGAATTAGTGCTGCAGGATGCAAATTTCTGTTTGAAAAAGCTAGCCTTTGCTTTCCTAACTGACTGTGTGTATTGGTTCCTGACTTCCCTCAAAAGTTGCATATCGCGGGGACTATTCGATGTTAGTGCAGTACACCACAGGGTGTTTTTGTGCTGGTCAAGGGCAGTCAGGTCTAGAGTGAACCAAGGGCTATATCTGTTCTTAGTTCTTAATTTTTTGAAAGGGGAATCCTTATTTAAGATGGTGTGGAAAGCACTTTTAAAGAACAACCAGGCATCCTCTACTGACGGGATGAGGTCATTGTCCTTCCAGGGTACACGGAACAGGTCGATTAGAAAGGCCTGCCCGCAGAAGTGTTTTAGGGAGCATTTGACAGTGATGAGGGGTGGTCGTTTGACCGCGGACCCATAACGGACACAGGCAGTGAGGCAGTGATCGCTGAGATGCTGGTTGAAAACAGCAGAGGTGTATTTAGAGGGCAAGTTGGTCAGGATGATATCTATGAGGGTGTCCATGTTTACGGATTTGGGGTTGTTCCTGGTAGGTGGGATTCGCCTGCTCGGGCGGTTCTTGGCGGTCGTCGCCACCGGCCTACTAGCCGCCGCTGATCCCTTTTTCCTTTTCGGTTGGTATGTCTTATTGTTTGCACCTGTTCCTTATTTGTGTCTCTTGAGTTATGGTTATTTAAGCCTGTTTAGCCCGCCCAGGTTTGTGCGGGATTATTTTCGTCAGAGTGCTTTTTTTGGGATGTGCTGGCGATCTGCCTGTGTTATTTTCTGTGCGAACTGTGGACCCGTTGTATAGGGGTTGGGCACTTCGTTATTCACGGCAGTTGTGTTGGCGTCGACCGTTGTCGTACAATAAGGAATAAACACATTTTTCTTACCTCTGCTCTCTGCGCCTGACTCCTACCACCACTCCTAGCAACCGCTGACAGGGGGGGGGGTCTATAACAAGCGGCAACAGTGAGGGACTTATTTCTGGAGAGATGGATCTCTAATTAAAAGTAGAAGCTCGAACTGTTTGGGCATAGACCTGGATAGTGTAACAAAACTCTGCAGGCTATCTCTACAGTAGATTGCAATTCCGCCCCGTTTAGCAGTTCTGTCTTGACGGAAAATGTTGTAATTGGGGATGGAAATTTCAGAATTTTTGGTGGCCTTCCTAAACCAGGATTAAGACACGGCAAGGACATCAGGGTTGGCGGACATCAGGGTTGGCGGAGTGTGCTAAAGCAGTGAATAAAGCAAACTTAGGGAGGAGGCTTCTGATGTTAACATGCATGAACCCAAGGCTTTTATGGTTGCAGAAGTCAACAAATGAGAGTGCCTGGGGACACACAGGGCCTGGGTTAACCTCCACATCACCAGAGGACCAGAGGGGGAGTAGGATGAGGGTACGGCTAAAGGCTAAAAGATCTGGTCGTCTAGTGCTTTGGGAACAGAGAATAAAAGGAACAGATATCTGGGCTTGTAGGATAGATTCAGGGCATAGTGTACAGACAAGGGTATGGTAGGGTGCGAGTACAGTAGGGGTAAACCTGGGCATTGAGTGACGATGAGAGAGGTTGCATCTCTGGAGGCGCCAGTTAAGCTAGGTGCGGTCTCCGCATGTGTGGGGGGTGGGACAAGGGGGCTATCTGAGGCATGTTGAGCAGGACTAGGGGCTCCTCAGTAAAATAAAACAATGAGAGCTATCCTAAACAACCGTATACAAGGCATATTGACATTAAAGAGAGGCATAAAGCAATCACAGGTGTTGATTGGGAGAGCTAAGACAACGGGTGAGACAACAACGGGTAAATGACGATAAATGGGCAGAGAGGGTCAGTTAGCTACACACCGGGCCTGAGTTCGAGGCTGGGGCCAACAGATAAACAAAATTAAGTACCGTGTTAATGAACAGTCCAGCAGGCATCAGCTGTGTAGCCGAGTGATCATAGGGTCCAATGAGCAGCAATAGATGAAACAGGGAGCTGTTCGGTAGTCGATTACTACGCTAGGTGAGCGGGAGACATAGTGTTCAGGAAGCTAGCAGGCCGGGGTTAGCAGATGGATCTTAACCACATCCACGACGCAGAGGCTGGTTGAGAGCACATCGGCCGAATTACGTCAGCAGATCAGCAGACCAGTCGTGATGGATCGGCGGGGCTCCGTGTCAACAAAGAGTCCAGACCAAATTGGCAAGAGAGGTATTGTAGTTGGTATACTTCGTTTGCTAGCAGAGAGATGGGCCTAGCTCGAGGCTAGCTCGAGGCTAACTGGTGCATGCTTCTGGGAGCATGTATGTGTGTGTATATGTGTTTGAGTGTGTATATGGGACTGTGTGTGTGAGTGTGTATATGGGAGTGTGTGTGTGTCACTACAAGTAAAGTGTGTGTTTATGCTCTTCCCTCCTCCAGTGAGTGAATAAGACAGCTGTTATCAGTTCCTCACAGAGTCCTCCCATCAATACACCCCTCCTACTGCCAATCACTCTGCATTGTGTCCTAGACCTCATTTAAATGTCAAATTATCCAGTGTGTGTGTGTGTGTGTGTGTGTGTGTGTGTGTGTGTGTGTGTGTGTGTGTGTGTGTGTGTGTGTGTGTGTGTGTGTGTGTGTGTGTGTGTGTGTGTGTGTGTGTGTATGTGTGTGTGTGTGTGTGCGTGTGCGTGTTTGAGAGGGAAGTACACCTGGATGCATCCTACCCCGGAGTATTGCTGAGACTTGGGGCTGGGTGAAGAGTCAATCAATCAATACAATTTATTTATAAAGCCCTTTTTACATCAGCAGATGTCACAAAGTGCTTATACAGAAACCCAGCTTAAAACCCCAAAGAGCAAGCAATGCAGATGTAGAAGCACAGTGGCTACTGTACGATGACGTCCTCCTCTCCTCTCCTCGCCTGCAATTTCATAGAAAACCCAATTCCCCCACCTTTTTCAATAAAGACAGCACTGCTTGCTACCAGGGTTGGGGAGTAATCTGTTTAAAAAAATATATAATTACCTAAATTACCAGCTAAAATATTGGAATCAGATTAGAGATGCTTTTGAAAAAGTAGATGATTACTGCTAGGATAACTTATAAATTCAGATAAGATGTTTGCGAATAAAGGACATTACTTAGAAAAAACGCCCAAGTTTCAGTTGTTCCACATCCGTCTGACCACAAGTCAGAGACCACTAGGACGACACAGCAAATGTGTTTGATGGATCCTTTTTGTCTTCTTCTAATGCTTCATAAGGGGGACGTAGCTGAAAGTAATCAGATTACGTTACTGTGTTTGGGTAATCCAAAAGCTACGTTAGTGATTACAATTTTGGACAGGTAACTAGAAACTGTAACGGACTACATTTACAAAGTAACCTACCCAACCCTGCTTGCTTCTACTAAGAAACAAATAACAATAAAAGGACTTCTGAAACACCTTAAGGAGGTCCCTCCCCGAAAATGTTTATATGATTCAGCAGGAAGCTTGTCAATTCCTGGCACACGGGCTGGAGAGTGAATAAGCCCCAGAGTATTGTCCAGCCCTGTAAGTTACACTACCAGGCTGTGTGTGAAGAAACAATAGCCATGAATAACATCCTAATGAGGAGCCAGTGTTTCCTCCATTAGTGCTTTATTAGACACTGTGGAGTAGAGGGGCTGTAGCTCAGTGTGTGGGGTCACTGATACACCCAGTAAAACACAATGAGACTAATTTGGCGTACACAGCAAGTAAGTGGAGGATAGAGAGAGAGAGAGATTGAGAGAAACAGAGAAACAGAGAGAGAGAAAGAGAGAGCGAAAGAGAAAGAAAGAGGGAGATAGTCTGGACTCGCTTGCTGCGATGATGTTATCCCTACCAAGGATGTCTTAACCAGATACATTCCTTTTAACAATAGCCATTTCAACATACTACCTGATACCCATTTAATCACTCTCACAGGCAGGCTTTTATATGCAAACCACACGCTGGCCAGCATATACATAACTGCAGTAAGTGAGTGGCCACCTCTGCCTCTCTTCTCTTCTCTTTAGAGAGGAATAATAAAGGTGTGGAGCAAGTGAAAGTGACTCAGCATGCCTGAAGGGGGAGAGGAGAGGAGAGGAGAGGAGAGGAGAGGAGGAGGAGAGGAGGAGGAGAGGAGGAGGAGAGGAGGAGGAGAGGTGGATGGATGGAAGACATGATACATGGGGAGTGTTGCAGGCTTATAGGTAAGAGGGGGGGGATTTGTGATAGCCTTCAGAACGACCGATCCTTTTTGTCTTCTGCTCACAAACACACATACACATACACACACACTGGCGTAAGGATAGTTGTTCAGACATAGGCTGTGTTTGTAAATTCACTTTGGAATGCCAGAGTGCGCTCTGGGCGTTCATAAATTCAGAGCATTGTCAGATTGTCCGTTCGTAAATTCAGAGTGTTTCGCTTTCGGAGCGTTTGGAGCGCACACTGGACTCTCTGGCCGAGAGTAGAGTTGATCCGAGCGTTCTGACCACACAACGGCAGTCAATCACCCAAGCTAACTGGCTAAATTTAGCTAGCTTGCAAGCTACTTCCAGACACAAATGAACACCTCACTCTGACCGTTTTACTGCACTAGCAGAGCTGGTTAGGCTGTTTTCATGTTATCCAGAGCGTTGGTGACTGTAACTGCTACTGGCAACAATTTAATTACGTTTTTTGCCAATGCTTACTGACACCGGCCATACTCAGCGGGTGTTGAGCATTTGTAAATTCATCAGTTATTCTGTGCTCTGGCACACTCAGACTAGAGTGCTCTGAAATCAGAGTAGATAGCCAAAGCGAATTTATGAACACATTCATAATTTACGCTGTTGTTGCTCTTTCTCTCCAGAAATGTGTTTGTGTTGTGAATTTAACAACTTTTGTGGATTATTTCCACAAAGCCATCCCTTCTCTCTATCCTGTGTGGCTCAGTTGGTAGAGAGCATGGTGTTTGCAACGCCAGGGTTGTGGGTTCGATTCCCACGGCGGACCAGTACGGGGAAAAAAAATAAAAATTGTGAAATGTATGCATTCACTACTGTAAATCGCTCTGGATAAGAGCGTCTGCTAAATGACTAAAATGTAAATGTATCTCTCTCCCTATCACATTTCAAGGTAAGTGTCATTCCCTGAGAGAGTTGTTTTTCTCGGTTAGGTCAGGGTGTGACATGGGGTGGGCATTCTATTTCGCACAGTCGGTTGTGAGATCTTGTCTTTGTGTTGCACGTGTTTGCACGCATAGCTTTTCGTTCGTTGTATTGTTTATTGTTTTTTGCTGGTTCACATTTAAAATAAAGTATGATGAACCCAACTCACGCTGTGCCTTGGTCTACCTCTAACGACGGACGTTACAGAAGATCCCACCACCAAAGGACCAAGCAGCGTGGGCTGATAGACTGGACATGGGAGGACATCATGGATGGCAAAGGATCCCGGACGTGGGAGGAGATCCAGGCCGGAAGGGATCGCCTCCCATGGGAACCGGTGGAAGCAGCGTGGGAGGTACAGCGACAGGCAAGGCAACAACAGAGGCCCGAGAGGCAGCGCCAAAAGCATTTTGGGGGGGGGCACACGGGTAGATTTGCTAAGGCGGTTTTAAGACCTGAGCCAACTCCCCGTGCTTACCGTTGGGAGCGAGTGACTGAACAAGCACCGTGGTATGCGGTGATGCGCACTGTGTCGCCCATGCGCACTCACAGCCCGGTGCGCTCGGTACAAGTTCCTCACCGTTGCCGTGCTAGAGTTGGCCGTCAGCCAGGAAGAAGTGCGCCGGCTCAGCGTATCTGGTCTCCAGTGTGTCTCTACAGCCCAGGTTATCCTGCGCCTGCTCTACGCACGGTACCCCCCGTTCACCAGCGCAGCACAGTTCGTCCTGTACCAGCGGCCCGCCCTTGCTGGGCTACAGTGACCATTTGCACGGCCGGATAAAAAACGTACCCGATTTAATCTGGTTATTACTACTGCCCAGAAACTAGAATATGCATATAATTATTGGCATTGGATAGAAAATACCCTAAAGTTTCCAAAACTGTTTGAATGGTGTCTGTGAGTATAACAGAACTCATATGGCAGGCCAAAACCTGAGAAGATTCCTTACAGGAAGTGCCCTCTCTGACCATTTCTTGGGCTTCTACACTCTCTTTATTGAAAACTGAGGATCTCTGCTGTAACGTGACACTTCCTACGGCTCCCATAGGCTCTCAGAAGGCGGCAAAACGCTGAATGATGCCTTTGGAGCCCCTGGCTGAAAAACAGTAGTGCATTTGGATAGTGGTCGATCAGAGAACAATGAGACTGGGGCGCTTGCACGAGGCGACCCCATGTTTTTATTTTTTCATCTTTGAATGAAAACAGGGTTTCCGGTCGGAATATTATCGCTTTTTTACGAGAAAAATTGCAGAAAAATGTATTTTAAACAGCGGTTGACATGCTTCGAAGTACGGTAATGGAATATTTAGAATTTTTTTGTCACGAAACGCGTCGGGCGCGTCACCCTTCGTCACCCTTTGGATAGTGTCTTGAACGCACGAACAAAACAGAGGAAATTTGAACATAACTATGGATTATTTTGAACCAAACCAACATTTGTTATTGAAGTAGAAGTCCTGGGAGTGCATTCTGACGAAGAACACCAAAGGTAATCAAATTTTTCTAATAGTAAATCGGAGTTTGGTGTGGGCCAAACTTGGTGGGTGTCAAATTAGCTAGCCCGTGATGGCTGGGCTATCTACTCAGAATATTGCAAAATGTGCTTTTGCCGAAAAGCTATTTTAAAATCGGACATAGCGATTGCATAAAGGAGTTCTGTATCTATAATTCTTAAAATAATTGTTATGTTTTTTGTGAACGTTTATCGTGAGTAATTTAGTAAATTCACCGGAAGTTTGTGGTGGGTATGCTAGTTCTGAACGTCACATGCTAATGTAAAAAGCTGGTTTTTGATATAAATATGAACTTGATTGAACAAAACATGCATGTATTGTATAACATAATGTCCTAGGAGTGTCATCTGATGAAGATCATCAAAGGTTAGTGCTGCATTTAGCTGTGGTTTGGGTTTATGTGACATTATATGGTAGCTTGAAAAATGGGTGTCTGATTATTTCTGGCTGGGTACTCTGCTGACATAATCTAATGTTTTGCTTTCGTTGTAAAGCCTTTTTGAAATCGGACAGTGTGGTTAGATTAACGAGAGTCTTGTCTTTAAAATGGTGTAAAATAGTCATATGTTTGAGAAATTGAAGTAATAGTATTTCTAAGGTATTTGAATAATGCGCCACGGGATTCCACTGGCTGTTGAGTAGGTGGGACGATTTCGTCCCACCTACCCTAGAGAGGTTAACGGTAATGTCATCGAGTCTCCGGTAGTCAATGCACGGGCGCAGGGTCTTGTCTTTCTTCTCCACGAAGAAGAATCCTGCGCCGGCGGGAGAGGAAGAGGGATGGATAAATCCTGTAGCTAGGGAGTCCCCAATGTAGGTGGCCATAGCCTTGGTCTCTGGTCTCGACAGAGAGAACAGACGTCCCTGAGGGCGGCGTGGTGATAGGGAGAACGTCAATCCCGCAGTCATTGAGTCGGTGCGGCGGAAACGAAGTGCCCCGGGCGTTGCTGAACACCTCCCGGAGGTCCTGGTACTCCGCAGGGATGGTGGAGAGGTCCGGGGCACCTTCCGAGCCCCCAGGAAGACTTCCCGGGCAGGTTGCTCTGACTTCAGACAATATTCCTGGCAGAACGGACTCCAGCCCATGATGGCACCCATAGACCAGTTGATGATGGCATTGTGTTGCCAGAGCCAGGAGAATCCCAAAACAAAGGGAATCTGAGGAGACTTGATGAGCAAAAATGGAAAGTCTCGCAGTGGTATTATGAGTGATCCGGCCTATAAAGCGACTGTCCAGCACTCTAACATGAGTGAGGATGTTCAGCTTAGAAGCCAGGGTAGCGTCCAAAAATCTCTCATCGGCCCCAGAGTCAATGAGGACCCGGAGAGGTTTAGACTGGTTTCCCCACAGCAGAATGGCATGAAAAGGGGTGCGAGCAAGGGAAGCAGAAAAGTTATCCATATGGCCACCAGAGTACTCGCTCCTACCAGAGAACCTGTTTTTTTTAAAGGACAAGAGGACACCAAATGACCAAGAGTCCCGCAATACAGACAATTCTTTGTGTTGATCCTGTATTGCCGTTCCTCTGGCGACAGCCCAGCTCTGCCTAGTTGCATAGACTCGGGAAGCGGTGACTCGGCCGTCTTCGGCGACTCTCGGGGGAGGTCAGGAAGCCTCGGGTTCTGTCAGCAACGGGACCGTCGAGGACTTCCTGGATGACTCGGAGGCCAGGTGGAATCCCTGGACGTGCGAGCGAAATAGAATTTCCTCTTCCTCCGTCGTTCCCGTAATCGCCCATCAATGCGGATGGTCAAAGAGATCAGGGAATCGACATCTGTAGGTAACTCCCGAGCAGCAAGCTTGTCCTTAACCTCCTCCAAGACGCCGTGCACGAACGTATCGAACAGCGCTTCCTGGTTCCAAGCACTCTCCGCTGCCAATGTGCGGAAATCCACCGCATAGTCTGCCACACCGCGGGAGTCCTGCCGAAGCTGGATTAGCTTCTCAGAGAACGGGGCATCTAAAACCTTCTTCACCTTTCCCACGAACCCCTCAAACTAACGCATATGGCTGACTGTTGTGCCCATACAGCAGTAGCCCAGGTGAGAGCCCTCCCGGACATCAGCGTGATGAGGTAGGCAATCTTGGAGCAATCTGAGGGGAAGGAGGGTGGCTGAAGCTCAAAGATGAGGGCACACTGAGCTAGAAACATCCGACAGGTTCTCAGCTCTCCATTGAAGCGTTCCGGGGGAGGTCAGCAAGGCTCCCGAGAAGGTGGAGTGACCGATGAGACGGCGCTGCTAGCAGCTGAGTTACTGGGGGGCTATGGGGTTACCACCGTGGTAGGCTGCCTCCCAAACAACCCGTGGAATTGCTCCAGCCAAATGTCCAACACCCGGTCATGGCTTTCAGCCATCGTTTGGACCCCCTCCATAATTCCACGTGCCTAATGATGGTGGCTCCTTGAGAGAAGATGGCATTGGGCATCTGGCCCGGGTCTGCTTGGTCAGTCATGGCCAGTTAGTACTATCACTTTTCAAGGTAAGACCAAGATGCAGACAATGCTGAATTAACAACAGTTTAATAATCCAACAGGGGCAGGCAAAATACAGGTCAAGGACAGGCCGGGGTCAATAATCCAGATAGGTGGGGCAAAGGTACCGGACGGCAGGCAAGCTCAGGGTCAGGGTAGGCAGAAAAGGTAAAACTGGGAAAACTATACAACAGGAACAATCCAGAGACAGGAAAAGAGGTAAAAACACTGGTAGGATTGACGAAACAAAACAAACTGGCAACAGACAACACAGATACATATAAATACACAAGGGATAATGGGGAAGATGGGTGACACCTGGAGGGGGGTGGAGATAATCACGAAAACAGGTGAAACAGATCAGGCTGTGACACTCCCTTATACACATAAACACACACATGCTCAAGCACAATGTTGAGAGCGTAGAGATCCTATTAAATGACTAAACGGGCCATGTCATAAACCCTAAAAGTTCCAACTGAAATAGGAGCCGTATAGGTAAAATAATCCAAATTAGTCTAATTGGAATTAATGGCAGTAGAGCCATAATCTTGATTTTACTTATGCTGGAAAATAAAAGTAAGGCATATGATATCAGAAAATGTGTAACTGGATTATTGATAACGCAAAATATTGTCATGTAAGATGGTGCCGGAGAAGAAGGCAGACATTTTACATAATGTTGCTGCTACCGTCTCTTATGACCAAAAATAACTTCTGGACATCAGGACTGCGATTACTCACCACAGACTGGCAGAATATTTTTTTTCCTTTAACGAGTTTGACGGGCAGACGCGAACGATATACTGCTTTCTCGGGAACAGGCCCAGATCCCTGTGATTTGCGTGAAGAGGAGGCGGAGAAAAATGGTCCGGATTGGGCGGGCTGCCTTCTGAGAATTCGTACGTGATCGAATAAACCCCCACTTTCTTCCATTCTGCTAGCAAACGTGCAATCTTTGGACAAAAATGTTTATTACCTACGCGGAAGAGTAAACAATCAATGGGACATTCAAAACTGTAATATCTTATGCTTCCCGAAGACGTGGCTGAACGACGACACTATCAACATACAGCTGGCTGGTTATACGCTTCACCGGCAGGATATAACAACAGCATCTGGTAAGACAAGGGGCGGTGGACTATGTATTACTGTAAATAATAGCTGGTGCACGATATCTAAGGAAGTCTCAAGGTTTTGCTCGTAGCTTTTTACATACCACCACAGTCAAGAGGCTGGCAATAAGACAGCATTGAATGAGCTGTATTCCACCATAACCAAACAAGAAAATGCTCACCCAGAGGTGGCGCTCCTAGTAGCCGGGAACTTTAATGCAGGGAAACATAAATTCATTTTACCAAATTTCTATCTGCATGTTATATGTGCAACCAGAGGATTTAAAAACTCTAGACCACCTTTACTCCATACACAGAGAGCATACAAAGCTCTCCCTTGCTCTCCATTTGGCAAATCTGACCATAATTCTATCCTCCTGATTCCTGCTTACAAGCAAAAATTAAAGCAGGAAGCACCAATATAAAGTGGTCAGATGAAGCAGACGCTAAGCTACAGGACTGTTTTGCTAGCACAGACTGGAATATGTTCCGGGATTCCTCCAATGGCATTGAAGAGTACACCACATCAGTGATTGGCTTCATCAATGAGTGCATCGATGATGTCATCCCCACAGTGACAGTACGTACCCAAACCAGAAGCCATGGATTACAGGCAACATAAAGGCTAGAGCTGCCGCTTTCAAGCAGCGGGACTCTAACCCGGAAGCTTATAAGAAATCCCGCTATGCCCTCCGACGAACCATTTAGCAGGCAAAGCTTCAATACAGGACTAAGATTGAAATGTACTACATGGGCTCTGACGCATGTCAGATGTGGCAGGGCTTGCAAACCATTACAGACTACAAAGGGAAGCACAGCTGAGAGCTGTCCAGTGACACGAGCCTACCAGACTAGCTAAACTACTTCTATGTTCGCTTCGAGGCAAATAACACTTTTTGAAGACTGTGTGATCACGCTCTCCGCAGCCAATGTGAGTAAAACCTTTAAACAGGTCAACATTCACAAGGATTACCTGGACGTGCACTGCGGGCATGCGCTGACTAACTGGCAAGTGTCTTCACTGACATTTTCAACCTCTCCCTGTCTGAGTCTGTAATACCAACATGTTTTAAGCAGACCACCATAGTGCCTGTGCCCAAGAACACTAAAGGAACCTGCCTAAAGAACAACCGAACCGTAGCACTCACATCTGTAGCCATGAAGTGCTTCGAAAGGCTGGTCATGGCTCACATCAACACCATTATCCCAGAAACCTTAGACCCACTCCAATTTCGGCCTCATTATCATCTATGCATAGTCACTTTAATACTCTACCTTCATGTACATATTACCTCAACTAACCGGTGCCCCCGCACATTGACTTTGTACCGGTACCCTCCTGTATATAGTCTCGCTGTTGTGATTTTACTGCTGCTCTTTAATTACTTGTTACTATTATTTCTTATTGTTATTGTATGTTTGGGGCTCGTAAGTTAGCATTTCACTGTAAAGCCTACAACTGTTGTATTCGGCGCATGTGACAAATAACATTTGATTTGATTTGATTTCTAATCATCAATATACACTGAACAAAAATGTAAACTCAACATGCAACAATTTCTAAGATTTTATCGAGTTACAGTTCATATAAAGATATCAGCCAATTTAAATGAATTAATTAGGCCTTGATCTATGGATTTCAAATGACTGGGAATACAGATATGCATCTATTGGTCACAGATATCTTTTAAAAAAGGTAGGGGCGTGGATCAGAAGACCAGTCACTATCTAGTGTGTCCATCACTTGCCTCATTCAGCGCCAAACTTCTCCTTTGCATAGAGTTGATTAGGCTGTTGATTGTGGCCTGTGGAATGTTGTTCCACATGTCTGGCCATGGAAGAACAGGGAAATGTTCAGCTTCCAGGAATTGTGTACAGATCCTTGCGACATGGGTCCGCAAACATGAGGTGATGGTGGAGGATGAATGGCACGACAATGGGCCTCAGGATCTTGTCACGATATCTCTGTGCATTCAAATTGCCGTCGATAAAATGCAATTGTGTTTGTTGTCCTTAGCTTATGCCTGCCCATACCATAACCCCACCGCCACCATGGGGCACTCTGTTCACAACATTGACATCAGCAAATCGTTCGTCTCCACGATGCCACACACTCTGTCTGCCATATGCCCAGTACAGTTGAAACCAGGATTCATCCGTGTAGAGCACACCTCTCCAGCGTGCCAGTGGCTATCAAAGATGAACATTTGCCAACTGAAGTCGGTTATGATGCCGAACTGCAGTCAGGTCAAGACCCTGGTGAGGATGACCAGCACGCAGATGAGCTTTCCTGAGACGGTTTCTTACAGTTCATGAAGAAATTCTTTGGTTGTGCAAACCCACAGTTTCATCAGTTGTCTGGGTGGCTGATCTCAGAAGATCCTGCAGGTGAAGAAGCCAGATGTGGAGGTCCTGGGCTGGCGTGGTTACATGTGGTTGTGAGGCTGGTTGGACACACTGCCAAATTCACTAAAAGGACGTTGGAGGCGGCTCTGGAGGACATTCCTGCAGTCAGCATGCCAATTGAACACTCCCTCAGAACTTGAGATATCTGTGGCACTGCACATCTTAGAGTGCCTTTTTATTGTCCCCAGCACAAGGTGCACCTGTGTAATGATCATGCTGTTTAATCAGCTTCTTTATATGCTACACCTATCAGGTGGATGGAATATCTTGGCAAAGGATAAATACTCACTGACAGGGATGTAACCAAATTTGTGCACAACATTTGAGAGAAATAAGCTTTTTGTGCATATGGAACATTTATGGGATCTTTTATTTCAGCTCATGAAAAATGGGACCAACACTTTACATGTTGCGTTTATATATATATTTTATTTTCTAAATAAATAGCCTCTAATATATAGGTAAACAGTAAGGTAAACAATTTTTGCTATTACATGATACAATATCAGTACTTGTTGCATTTAACTTGTCTAAGTCGTATCATCAACTGATTTCAGCCAGTGTGGATTGACTGCATTGTTTGAATGGAAAGGTGGCATGTACTCCTGAGTCGGTATTCATGTCATAAGAAGGAATGTCCCTCATACACAATGATTCTTTTCATTTACCCCCATTGTAAAAGAGCCAACTTCATTATCTATATTTTTGTTATTAAACAGAAATAACCAAACATGCTGAAAGGCTGCTGTTGTTCAATGTATATGTTATCAGGTCAAAAATCCCAAACTACAGTTCGCAATACTCCCAAATAGGAAAATAGAGCCCTCGAGAAAAGTCCTGCTGCTTCAGACAATTTGGTTTGACCCAGTAGTCTACAGATAGCTACACTGAGTGTACAAAACATTAGGAACACCTTTCTAATATTGAGTTGTACCCCCTTTTGCCCTCAGAACAACCTCAATTCGTCAGGGCATGGACTCTACAAGGTGTCGAAAGCGTTCCTCAGGGATGCTGGCCCATGTTGACTCCAATGCTTCCCACAGTTGGGTCAAGTTGGCTGGATGTCCTTTGGGTGGTGGACCATTTTTGATACACAAGGGAAACTGTTGAGTGTGAAAAACCCAGCAACGTTTATAGTTGTGTGTTGACACATTCAAACCAGTGCACCTGGCACCTATTACCATACCCCGTTCATAGGCACTTAAATCTTTTGTCTTGCCCGTTCACCCAATCCATGTCTCAATTGTCTCAAGGGTTAAAAATCCTTCTTTAATCTGTGTCCTCCCCTTCCTCTACACTGATTGAAATATATTTAACAAGTGACATCAATAAGGCATCATAGCTTCACCTGGATTCACCTGGTCAGTCTATGTCATGGAAAGAGCAGGTGTTCTTAATGTTTTGTACACTCAGTGAAAGTGCGTTCGGAAAGTATTCAGACCCCTTGACCTTTTCCACGTTTTATTATTTTTCAGGCTTATTCTAAAATGTATTAGATAGTTTTTTTCCCTCATCAATCTACATGCAATACCACATAATGACAAAGAATAGACAGGGTTTTTTTCCATATTTGTAAATGTATTAAAAATAAAAATGGAAATATTATATTGACATAAGTATTCAGACCCTTTACTTAGTACTTTGTTGCAGGGCCTTTGTTAGCGATTATAGCCTTGAGTCTTCTTGGGTATGACGATACAGGCTTAGCACACCTGTTTTTGGGGAGTTTCTCCCATTCCTCTCTGCATATCCTCTCAAGCTCTGTCAGGTTGAATGGGGAGCGTCACTGCACAGCTATTTTCAGGTCTCTCCAGAGACCAGAGATGTTAGATCAGGTTGAAGTCCAGGCTCTGGCTGAGTCACTCAAAGACATTTGTCCGAAAGCCACTCCTGCATTGTCTTGGCTGTGTGCTTAGGGTTGTTGTCCTGTTGGAAGGTGAACCTTCGCACCAGTCTGAGGTCCTGAGTGCTCTAGTCTCCCATTCCATGTTGCTGAAAAACATCCTCACAGCATGATGCTGCCACCACCATGCTTCACCGTAGGGATGGTGCCACGTTCCCTCCAGACGTGACGCTTGAACTCCAAAGAGTTCAATCTTGGTTTCATCAGACCAGAGAATCTTGTTTCTCATGGTCTGAGAGTCCTTTAGGTACCTTTTGGCAAACTCCAAGCTGGCTGTCATACCTATGTAAATAAGGTATTTGTGTTTTTTTTGTGTTAATACATTTGCAAAAATGTCTAAAAACCTGTTTTTGCTTTGTCATTATGGGTATTCGGTGTAGATTGATGATGAAACATTTTTCTTGAATCAATTTTAGAATAAGGCTGTAACGTAACAAAACTTGGAAAAGGAAGGGGTCTGAATACTTTCCGAATGCACTGTATATGTATCTATATTTATATTCCTGACTCTGACATTGCTCGTTCTGGTATTTCTTAATTTCTTTGTTTTTCTTTTTTGGATTTGTGTGTATTGTTTTGTATTCTTAGGTAAACATTACTGTTGGAGAAGCATAAGCATTACCTGCAATAACATCTGCAAAATAAGTATATGCAACCAATACAATTGAATTTGATTTGACCAACTCCCTGACCAAAATGGCTGACCTTTATCACATCATAAGGTTCATATCCATTGTAGTATTCTACTTCCTAACTCTATGGTTGAGAGTCTTTAGGATTAAATGGAGGCTAAATATAAATCCAACATGAACGATGCTGAATGGGCTCCCGAGTGGCGCAGCGGTCTAAGGCACTGCATCTCACTATAGTACCTGGTTTGAATCCAGGCTATATCACATCCAGCTGTGATTGGGAGTCCCATAGAGTGGTGCACAATTGGCCCAGCGTCGTCTGGGTTTGGCCGGAGTTGGCTGTCATTGCAAAGAATAATTTGTTCTTAACTGACTTGCCTAGTTAAATTAAGGTTAAATAACATAAATGGATCAGCTTACATTGTGTTGGCGCCGTTGGTACATACTGTATGCTGTTTCTATGTGATGCTTAGAGAAACAGTCCAGACACACCACAGCTAGTTTATGGAAAATATCTGGTTGCTTCTGGAACTCTATAGCGTTACACATACTGGTAAAGTAATAATGGGAGGTTTACAGAGATCTCAACATGCTTCCGTCCTTGTCTCCAAGTGACACAATGCCTATCTATTCACAATGCCTATCTCAACCTCTGTCACACACACACAGTTTATGATACCTCTGTAAGTGACAGACTCATTTTCACGGTCGCTCTGATGACCTTTCCTGTCAATGGTCAAACTATCAGTTGGATTTAGAGGAGAACTGCTGAATAAAAGGAGAGAGAGAGAAGAGAGACGGAGAGAGAGAGAGGGGGACAGAGAGAGAGAAAGAGAGAGAGGGGGACAGAGATGGAGAGGGTCACAGGAGGTTGGTGGCACCTTAATTGGGGAGGACGGGCTCGTGGGAATGGCTGGAGTGGAATGAGTGGAATGGTATCAAATACATCAAACACATGGTGCCATTCCATTTGCTTCGTTCCAGCCATCAGCAGCCTCCACTGGAGAAGGGAGAGGGAGAGAGATGGAGAGGGAGAGACGGGGAGAGAGGGGGAGAGACGGAGAGGGAGAGACGGGGAGAGAGGGGGAGAGACGGAGAGGGAGAGACGGAGAGAGAGAGAGAGTCATTCCACTACTTTCCAGTGTACCATTCCCTTGATATTAAATTGCTCTGTCTATCCAATATGACACTGTGACCTAGTGAGTGTGTGTGTGTGTGTGTGTGTGTGTGTGTGTGTGTGTGTGTGTGTGTGTGTGTGTGTGTGTGTGTGTGTGTGTGTGTGTGTGTGTGTGTGTGTGTGTGTGTGTGTTGGTTATGTGTGTGTGTGTTGGTTATGTGTGTGTGTGTGCTCGTATGTGTGTGTGTGTGTGCCACTGTGAATGTGTGTGTGTGGTTGTGTGTGTGTCTGGTTGTTTGTGTGTGTGACATTATCTAAGCAGATGAAAGTGTGTTTGAAAGGGTTAATTTGCAGTACAATGCTGTCTACACATGGTGCATTACTATTATTACCCATTTCTTTGGTTGGAATGGGAAGCAGACATCCTTATTTTAGCTGTCTAGACAAGAGAAAGCAGAAAAGCTCTGAAAAAAAGATATTATAGATATTTGTCTGCACCGAGCCAGACCCAGGGAGACACATTGGCATTATTAAAGATGGGTTGCGATAGAGCCATCTATACCACAGATCTATTAAATCCAGTTAAACTAGTGGGTGTGTGTGTGTCTCAGATACCTAGCCCTGCTCCTCGCTGCAGAAGAAACACCACAATATGACTCCTCTGTCCTTGGGGAGCTTATGTGGTCTTCAGGCAGAGAATGGTTTTAGTGTACATGTCCAGGGACATGACTGACTAACCCATTAAAGAGAGAATGAAGGAGACAGAGCAGCTACTTGCATAAGATATAAACTGCTTATGCTAAACCATGCTATTGACACATGCAGGCTTTTATGGTTGTTCAGGGTGAAAAGTGTAATGCCGTTTCTGGTGATCTCATATTGATCAAGAGCTCTCTGCACTTTGGTGGGAAGGAGGGAAGACGGAGGAGAGGAGGGGTGAGGATTGGTGGTTACATCCATCCTTTCACGGAAAAGAGTGGTTAAACGGCAGTGAAAGTGATGAGTGTTGATGCCTTGAGTTGAGTTTATCACTGACAGATGGGCTTTCAGCAACTTCCCATCTTTCTCCTCCCTCCATCTCATTGCACTCTCTTGCCTCTTCTCTGTCATCATCTTGTTTGGTTGGAAGTCCAGAGACAGCCTCTACCCCTAGATACTCCCACTAGGCCCTACCCCTAAGGACTTCCCCTATCCTCTTCCCTTACTCCTAGCCCTGCTTCAAAACTGGCCTGCCTACCTGCACTCCATTGAATTAGCACTAACATGCTTTCTTTGAAGAGAAAAGGAGCCATTGATCGGAACACTAGGGAGAGAGATAGAAAAAGAGAGAGAAAGACAAATGATAGAGAGAGACAGAGCAAGAGAAAGTACTCCTGAATGAAAGCATTGACTTTCTGACACCCATCAAAGCTCCGCTCAAGAAACTAACTGAAAGTTCCGTCCCACCCTCCCTCCCTCCCGCAGGTTAGCGTTTTTCATAAGGAATCTTGTCCTGAAGGTAGCTCTACAGAGTGGTCACTACAGTGGTTCCTCCTTTAAAAGTTGCATCATACTGCAGCACACCTAGCGGGCTGCTGCATCATTCTATGGCACGTTATTTAATCGTCAGCCATTTTTCTGTTAATGCAAGTTAGTGCTAGTTTGACCACCAGAGGGCAACTTTGAGAAGCGTTTGATAGTCTCCCATATTTGGTATTTGCTATTTTATTAGGATCCCCATTAGCTGTTGCAAATCAGCAGCTACTCTTCATGGGGTCCACACAAAACATGAAACATAATACAGAATGACATAAGACAGAACATCATTAGACAAGAACAGCTCAAGGACAGAACTACATACATTTTTTAAAAGGCACACGTAGCCTACATATCAATGCATACACACAAACTATCTAGGTCAAATAGGGGAGAGGTGTTGTGCCGCGAGGAGTTGCTTTATCTGTTTTTTGAAACCAGGTTTTCTGTTTATTTGAGCAATATGAGATGGAAGGAAGTTCCATGCAATAATGGCTCTATATAATACTGTACGTTTTCTTGAATTTGTTCTGGATTTGGGGACTATGAAAAGACCCCTGGTGGCATGTCTGGTGGGATAAGTGTGTGTGTCAGAGCTGTGTGTAAGTTGACTACGCAAACAATTTGGGATTTTCAACACATTAATGTTTCTTATAAAAAGAAGAAGTGATGCAGTCAGTCTCTCCTCAACCCCTTAGCCAAGCGAGACTGGCATGCATAGCATTTACAGTTGAAGTCAGAAGTTTACATATACCTTAGCCAATACATTTAAACTCAGTTTATCACAATTCCTGACGTTTAATCTGAGTAAAAATTCCCTGTTTTAGGTCAGTTAGCATCACCACTTTATTTTAAGAATGTGAAATGTCAGAATAATAGTAGAGAGAATGATTTATTTCAGATTTTATTTCTTTCATCACATTCCCAGTGGGTCAGAAGTTTACATACACTCAATTAGTATTTGGTAGCATTGCCTTTAAATTGTTTAACTTGGGTCAAGCGTTTCGGGTAGCCTTCCACAAGCTTCCCACAATTAGTTGGGTGAATTTTGGCCCATTCCTCCTGACAGAGCTGGTGTAACTGAATCAGGTTTGTAGGCCTCCTTGCTTTTTTGTGGAGTGGTTGAAAAATGTGTTTTAATGACTCCAACCTAAGTGTATGTAAACTTCTGACTTCAACTATATATCAGCCCTCTGATTACAATTAAGAGAAAAATGTGCCGCTCTGTTCTGGGCCAGCCGCAGCTTAACTAGCTCTTTCCTTGCAGCACTGGACCACACGACTGGCCAATAACCAAGATTAGACAATACTAGAGCCTTCGGAACTTGCTTTTTGGAGTGTGGTGTCAAAAAAGCAGATATCTCTTTATTACGGCTAGACCTCTCCCCATCTTTGCAACCATTGAATCTATCTTTTGACCATGACCGTTTATAATCTAAGGTAACACCAAGTAATTTAGTCTCCTCAACTTGTTCAACTGCCACACCATTCATTACCAGATTCAGCTGAGGTCTAGAACTTTAGGGAATGATTTGTACAAAATATAATGCTCTTAGTTTAAGAGATGTTTAGGCCCAGTTTATTAATGGCCACCCATTCCAAAACAGACTGCAACTCTTTGTTAATTCAGTGACTTCATTAGCTGTGGTTGCTGATGTGTATATGGTTGAATCATCAGCATACATGGACACACATGCCTTTTTTAATGCCAGTGACAGGTGTTACGTTCCCCAGTTTCTGTGTTGTAGTTTGTATATTTGTGAGTGTGTTTCAGGTAATGGCTTCCTGAAGTTCTCCAAGCAGCTGATTGGTCGGCCCCATTGCTGATTGGAGAGCTGACCCCGCCCCCTCGTCAGGACGCAGCTGTCTCAATTAACAACCCCAATATAAGCCAGTGTGCTGTTGCTCAGGGAAAAAGGGAGAGACACAGAGATTTTTGCTGAGAGAGGAGGTTGATGGCAGAGGGTTATATATGTTGGTTGTTTCTCAGAAAGAGAATTGGGTATGTACTTAGTTAGTTGTGGCTGAGTAAGCTTATTGTTCTGTGTTTAGTGCTCAGAGTTTTCTTTAATGTCCTGGGTCAGTGTTTTCTCATGTTTTGTTGTAAAGTAGTTTGTACATTTGTGTTACTCTGTTTCATTTGTTCCCAGGGGGGAAGGGGAAGGCACCTAGGGAGTGCTTAGGCAAGAGGCCCGCGGGCATACATATACCCGTAGTAATTTATTGTCTATGCACACTAGGAAAGACCTGGGCGGACCATCCCCTGTATTTTGGTTAGTGCACCAGGTGGTGCTAGTTAGGTAAGAAGTGGGTAGGCAGGTAAGGTAGGAGGGGGCTTTGATATTTAGTTTCTTTGCTTTGGTTCCGTCCAGACCCTTTTCCCCAAACTTACCGTGTGAAGGAATAAATTCCCTGTTAACGGTATTCTCTGCCTATTTGTCATCCTTGCTCACACCTACACTTCCATACCTCTTTCACACCACGGAGAGTTAAGTTGTAGCAGGGTGTTGCGTTCTCTCTTTCTAGAGGCGTGCGTAACAACGGGTCATTGGTAAAAAGAGTAGAGGGCCTAGAGAGCTGCCCTGCGGTACACAACACTTTACATGTTTGACATTAGAGACGAATCCATTAAAGAAAACCCTTTGATTTCTATTAGATAGCTCTGAATCCCCGATATGGCAGAGGTTGAAAAGCCATAGCGCTTATGTTTTTTCAACAACAGGTTATGGTCAATAATGTCAAAGGTTGCACTGAAATCTAACAGTACAGCTCCCACAATCTTCTTATTATCAATTTCTTTCAACCAATCATCAGTCATTTGTGTCAGTGCAGTACATGTTGAGTGCCCTTCTCTATAAACATGCTGAAAGTCAGTTGTTAATTTGTTTACAGAGAAATAGCCTTGTCAACCACCCTTTTTTTCTTGTTTTTTTTATGCATGAATATAATTGCTCACTGTTTGTGGTGGGCATTCCCTGCCTAAGTTTGCCCACTTTGCCAATGAAATAATCATTAAAATAATTGCCAACATCAAATGGTTTTGTGATGAATGAGCCATCTGATTTGATGAAAGATGGAGCTGAATTTGCCTTTCTGCCCATAATTTCATTTAAAGTACTCAAGTATTTTTTATATCATTGATCTTAGCTTCATAATACAGTTTCTTCTTCTTTTTGTTGAGTTTAGTCACATCATTTCTCAATTTGCAGTAAGTAAGCCAGTCAGATGTGCAGCCAGACTTATTAGCCACTCCTTTTGACCCATCTCTTTCAACCATACAGTTTTTCAATTCCTGATCAATCCATGGAGCCTTAACAGTTCCAACAGTCAGTTTCTTAACAGGTGCATGTTTATCAATAATTGGAAGAACCTGTCACGATTCCTACCGACGGTGGCGCCCCCTCCTGCTCGGGTGGCGCTCGGCGGTCGTCGTCACCGGCCTATTAGCTACCACCGATTCCCTTTTTGTTTTTCCCTTTTTTTATGTTTTCTCACCTGCCCTGAGTTAGTCATTAGGAGGGCTATTTAGTTCAGCTGGCCCGCTTCCTATTGTGCGGGATTGTCTTTCTGTGTGTCGACTGCAGTTTGTTCGACTGTGCTTGTTAGTTGTATTTTTCCCTCTTCCCTGCATAGGGCGCTAGTCGATTCAGGCGCAGCTGGGAACTTTATGGAACGTGGACTTGCCATTAAGCTGGGCATTCCACGGGTGCCGATAGATTCCCCCTTCCCCGTGCACTCCTTAGATAGCCGACCATTAGGGTCAGGGCTAGTCAGGGAGTCTACGGTGCCGCTGGACATGGTAACGCTGGGGAGTCATAAGGAAAGCATTAACTTTTTCCTTATTGATTCACCTGCGTTTCCGGTGGTGCTGGGGGTCCCCTGGCTGGCTGGTCACAATCCCCTCATTTCATGGAAACAGGGGGTTCTCCAGGGGTGGTCGGAGGAGTGTTCAGGGAGGTGTCTAGGAGTTTTCATAGGTGCCACGTCGGTGGAGAGTCCAGACCAGGTGTCCACCGTGCGCATTCCCCCTGAATACGCCGATTTGGCGATCGCTTTTTGTAAAAAGAGAGCGACTAAATTACCACCTCATCGACAAGGGGATTGTGCGATAGATCTCCAGGTTAACGCTGCGCTTCCCAGGAGTCACGTGTACCCCTTGTCACAAGAGGAGACGGTGGCTATGGAGACATACGTCACGGAATCCTTGGGACAGGGGTACATTCGGCCCTCCATCTCACCCGCTTCCTCGAGTTTCTTTTTTGTGAAGAAAAAGGAGGGAGGTCTGCGTCCGTGCATTGATTATAGAGGTCTAAACGCGATCACGGTGGGGTTTAGTTACCCACTACCTCTTATCGCTACGGCGGTGGAATCATTTCACGGAGCACAGCTCTTCACAAAATTGGATCTCAGGAGCGCGTATAACCTGGTGCGTATCAAGAAGGGAGATGAGTGGAAAACCGCCTTTAGTACCACATCAGGCCATTATGAATACCTCATCATGCCGTATGGGTTGAAAAATGCTCCAGCCGTCTTTCAATCCTTTGTTGATGAGATTCTCAGGGACCTGCACGGGCAGGGCGTGATTGTTCATATCGATGACATTCTGATATATTCCGCCACCCGCTCCGCGCATGTGTCCCTGGTGCGCAAGGTGCTTGGTAGACTGCTGGAGCATGACCTATACGTTAAGGCTGAGAAGTGTGAGTTTTTCAAACGAGCCGTCTCCTTTCTGGGTTATCGCATTTCCACCACGGGGGTGGTGATGGAGTGTGACCGCGTTAAGGCCGTGCGTAATTGGCCGACTCCAACCACGGTGAAGGAAGTGCAGCGGTTCTTGGGCTTTGCCAACTACTACCGGAGGTTTATCCGGGGTTTGGCCAGGTAGCGGCTCCCATTACCTCACTGCTGAAGGGGGGGCCGGCGCGTTTGAGATGGTCGACGAAGGCGGACGGAGCCTTCAAGAAGTTGAAGACACTGTTCACCGACGCGCCCGTGTTGGCGCACCCGGACCCGTCTTTAGCGTTCGTAGTAGAGGTGGACGCATCCGAGGCTGGGGTGGGTGCCGTGCTATCACAGCGCTCGGATGCGCCACCAAAACTCCGCCCCTGTGCTTTCTTCTCAAGGAAGCTCAGTTCGGCGGAGCGAAATTACGATGTGGGGGACAGGGAGTTGCTAGCGGTAGTCAAAGCCTTGAGGGTGTGGCGACACTGGCTTGAGGGGGCTAAGCACCCCTTTCTCATCTGGACCGACCACCGAAACCTGGAGTACATCCGGGCAGCGAGGAGACTGAATCCACGTCAGGCAAGGTGGGCCATGTTCTTCGCCCGGTTTAGGTTTACCATCTCATATAGACCGGGTTCCCTTAATACTAAAGCCGACGCGCTGTCCCGTCTGTATGACACGGATGACCGACCCATCGATCCAACTCCCATCATTCCAGCGTCAAGGCTGGTGGCACCAGTGGTGTGGGAGGTGGACACGGACATCGAGCGGGCACTGGTGTTGGAACCTGCGCCGACGCAGGTGCCCGAGGGGCGCATGTATGTGCCGCTCGATGTTCGCGATCGGTTGATTCGGTGGGCGCACACGCTACCTGCGGCGGGTCATCCTGGTGTAGAGAGGACAGTGCGGAGTCTAAGGGGGAAGTATTGGTGGCCCACCTTGGCTAAGGACGTGAGGTCATATGTCTCTTCCTGTTCGGTGTGTGCCCAGAGTAAGGCTCCTAGGCATTTACCGAGAGGGAAGTTACAGCCCCTCACCGCTCCGCAACGACCATGGTCGCACCTGTCTATCGACTTCCTGACAGATCTTCCCCCCTCTCAGGGGAACACTGCGATCCTGGTGGTTGTGGATCGGTTTTCTAAGTCCTGCCGTCTCCTCCCCTTGCCCGGTCTCCCTACGGCCCTGCAGACTGCGGAGGCCCTATTTACCCACGTCTTCCGGCACTACGGGGTGCCGGAGGATATTGTCTCTGATCGGGGTTCCCAGTTCACATCCAGGGTCTGGAAGGCGTTTATGGAGCGGCTGGGGGTCTCGGTCAGTTTAACCTCCGGTTATCACCCCGAGAGCAATGGGCAGGCGGAGAGGGTGAACCAGGAGGTGGGCAGGTTCCTGAGGTCGTATTGCCGGGACCGGCCAGGGGAGTGGGCGAGGTATATTCCCTGGGCAGAGTTAGCCCAGAACTCACTTCGCCACTCCTCTACTAACATATCACCCTTCCAGTGTGTGTTAGGGTATCAGCCGGTCCTGGCCCCATGGCACCAGAGCCAGACCGAGGCTCCTGCGGTGGAGGACTGGGTTCAGCACTCCAAGGAGACCTGGAAAGCAGTACAGGACTCACTGAAGGAGGCCAGTGCCAGGCAGAAAAGGAGTGCTGACCGCCACCGCAGTGAGGCCGATGTTCGCACCGGGTGACAGGGTCTGGCTCTCGACCCGGAACCTGTCCCTCCGCGTGCCCTGCCGGAAGCTGGGGCCGCAGTGTGTGGGGCCCTTCAAAGTCCTGAGGAGGATAAACGAGGTGTGTTATCGGTTGCAACTCCCTTCCTATTACCGTATTAACCCCTCGTTTCATGTGTCTCTCCTCAGGCCGGTGGTGGCTGGTCCCCTACAAGAAGATGAGGTGCCGGAGGTCCCTCCACCCCCCCTGGACATCGGGGGGTCCCCGGCGTACAGCGTAAGGGCCATTCTGGACTCGAGACGCCGGGCGGGGGGCCTGCAGTACCTCGTGGACTGGGAGGGGTACGGTCCGGAGGAGAGGTGCTGGGTGCCGACGGAGGACGTCTTGGACCCATCCATGTTGAAGGAGTTCCACCGCCTCCGTCCGGATCGCCCTGCGCCTCGTCCTCCGGGTTGGCCTCGAGGCCGGTGTCGAGGCGGCTCTCGAGGCGGCTCCCGCAGTGCGTCAGGAGGGGGGTACTGTCACGATTCCTACCGACGGTGGCGCCCCCTCCTGCTCGGGTGGCGCTCGGCGGTCGTCGTCACCGGCCTATTAGCTACCACCGATTCCCTTTTTGTTTTTCCCTTTTTTTATGTTTTCTCACCTGCCCTGAGTTAGTCATTAGGAGGGCTATTTAGTTCAGCTGGCCCGCTTCCTATTGTGCGGGATTGTCTTTCTGTGTGTCGACTGCAGTTTGTTCGACTGTGCTTGTTAGTTGTATTTTTCCCTGTTGTTGGGAGCCCTTTATTTTGTACGTTGTGGTTTGATTAAAATTACCACACCGTGTTCGCTGCTTCCTGCGCTTCTTTCCGCCACACCACAGACAAGCCGTTACAGAACCAGTATTTTGACGGCCGGATAAAAAACGTACCCAATTTAATCTGGTTACTACTCCTGCCCAGAAACTAGAATATGCATATAATTAGTAGATTTAGATAGAAAACACTCTAAAGTTTCTAAAACTGTTTGAATGGTGTCTGTGAGTATAACAGAACTCATATGGCAGGCCAAAACCTGAGAAGATTGCCCTTCTGTAGCATCTCTATCGAAAATACAGCATCTGTGCTGTAACATGACATTTTCTAAGGCTTCCATTGGCTGTCAGAAGGCACCAGAAAGTGTAATGGGGTGTCTGCAGTCTCTGGGCTAAGTACAGCAGCTCTGTTTGTGTGGTCAGGCTGAGAACAGTGACACTGGAGATGCGCGTCCATGAGACTACTCTTTTTCTTTCAGTCTTTGAATGAATACAACGTTGCCCGGTTGGAATATTATCACTATTTTATGAGAAAAATAGCATAAAAATTGATTTTAATAAGCGTTTGACATGCTTCTAAGTACGGTAATGGAATAAAAAAAAAATAATTGTCACGAAATGCGCTTGCGCGTCACCCTTCGGATAGTGACCTCAACGCACGAACAAAACGGAGCTATTTCAATATAACTATGGATTATTTGGAATCAAAACAACATTTGTTGTTGAAGTAGAAGTCCTGGGAGTGCATTCTGACGAAGAACAGCAAAGGTAATCCAATTTTTCTTATAGTAAATCTGAGTTTGGTGAGGGCCAAACTTGGTGGGTGTCAAATTAGCTAGCCATGATGGGCAGCTCTGTTGTAGAGGGTGCAACAGGTCAGCACCTCAGGGGTGAATGTCAGTTCGTTTTTTATAACTGAACATTCAGAGGTTGAGACAGCAGGAGGGAGAGAGAGAGAGAGGGAGGGAGAGAGAGAGAGAGATAGAGAGAGAGAGAGGCAGAGAGAGAGAAACAACACAACAGGTCCGGGACAAGGTACCACGTCCAGTAGACAGGTCAGGGTTCCATAGCCTCGGCAGAACAGCACAAACTGGAGCAGCAGAACGACCAGGTGGACTGGGGGCGGGAGTTGTCAGGCCAGGTAGTCCTGAGGCACTGTCCTAGAGCTCAGGTCCTCTGGGAGAGGGGGAGAGAGGCAGAGGCAGATATTTCCTCTAAGCTGATCTGCTTGTAAAGAAGTAGAGCTCTGTATAAATGTGACCTTCAACCTGTCTCAATGAACACCTGGATTAAACCCCATCCAGCAAGCAGTGTGGGACACAAACACACACACAGACAAACACAACATGCACACGCTCTAAAAATCCTTCACAGGAAGTAGTTACAGTGGTAGTAACACTGACATAGTGGCAAGAAACTGGTGAGGGATCTTAACTTCTTGGGGCTATGTGGGACGTTAGCGTGCCACCCGTGGCGCACCCTATCAACAGCAGGTGCATTTCAAGAGCGGCAAATTTGAAACCAAATAAATGTAAAAATTCAAGTTTTTCAAACATACAACTATCTGGCACCCTTTGAAAGATAAACATCTCCTTAATCTAACCACGTTTTCCGATTTCAAAAAGGTTTTACGGCGAAAGCATAAAGTTAGGTTATGTTAGGAGAGTACATTGACAATAGCTGTGTGTAGTGTATTGTCAATTCAAAGACAGGCGTCCCCAAAACCATAAAATCAGCTAAAATTATGCACTAACCTTTTACAATCTCCATCAGATGACACTCCTAGGACATTATGTTAGACAATGCATGCATTTTTAGTTCTATCAAGTTCATATTTATATCTAAAAACAGCGTTTTACTATGGCGTTGATGTTCAGGAAATCGTTTCCCTCCAATACCGGCAGTCAAGTCATCACAACAAAACAATTAATTAATATTAGAAAACATTGGTAAAATATTATATTGTCATTCAAAGAATTATAGATTTACATCTCTTGAACGCAATGGACTTGCCAGATTTAAAATTAACCTTACTGGGAAATCACACTTTGCAATAATCTGAGCACTGCGCCCAGAAAAATACGCATTGCGATACAGACTAACCGCCATGTTGGAGAGATCTAAAATCGAAAATACTATGTAAATAATCCATTACCTTTGATTCTCTTCATCAGATGTCACTTCCAAAGAATCCCAGGTCCATAACGAATGTAGTTTTGTTCAAAAAAGCTCATCATTTATGTCCAAAAACCTCCGTGTTGTAGCACATGATCTAAGCCAGCCGGACTTCACTTCACTTCAAGAACGGAAAAAATATATTTTCGTTCATTCAAACATGTCAAACATTGTATCGCATAAATCATTAGGGCCTTTTTTAACCAGAACATGAATAAAATTCAAGGCGGACCATTGGGTTCTCTTTTAAAACCTTTCGGAATGAGAGTACCCACCATCAAATCGCACGCCAGGTGTCTAATGGGCCATCGCCGTTCCAACGCTCTTCTTCAGTCAGATCTCACTGTAGAAGACTCAAAACACTTTGTAAAGGCTGGGGACATCTTGTGGAAGCAATAGGAAGTGCCAAAACATTCCTCCTTCCCTTTGTTTTTCAATGGTATAGGCTTAAAGTCAATTCAACACATCAGGTATCCACTTCCTGTCAGAATCTGTCTCAGGGTTTTGCCTGCCAAATGAGTTCTGTTATACTCACAGACACCATTCAAACAGTTTTTGAAACTTTAGGGTGTTTTCTATCCATATATAATAAGTATATGCATATTGTAGTTACTGGGTAGGATTAGTAACCAGATTAAATCGGGTACATTTTTTTATCCAGCCGTGAAAATACTGCCCCCTATACCCTAACAGGTTAAACAAGTTGTTGTTGTTGTTCTGAGCAAGTGCAACAACCAAGAATGATAGACTCTGCAGTATCTCGCATCTGATGGAGTCACACACACACACACACACACACACTCCGCAGCACTTAGCGTCTGACAGAGTCATAAAGGAAACAGCACACTCATTACATTCAGCCATAAACAACAGTAGCAGACAATCTCTGTGTATGGATCTGCAAATGAATCAATATGCAAAGTGAATATAGTGTTTCCTGTCGAGCCTGGGGAAGGATTTTAATGTGACACACGCGTAACCTTATAAAGAGCAGGCATCAGTTACCCGAAAGTACAGCCGACTAAGAGGTTCGCTCATACACACAGTGATAAATCTAGACAGACACACACAAACACTCAGACACACTCAGACCGCTGATTGGAGGAAAGGAGGGAGGGAGGCAGGTTGACATTTATTGTCATGAGTATTGTCCTGGAGGCAGAACTGAGCAATATCCCCTTAGATAGGCCAGTTGCAAAGTCAAAATGTTCTATATTGTAAAAATGAATGAAAACCAAAATCTGCTTTTTGGTTTTCATTTAAAGGGATACTTTGGGATTTTGGCAATGAGGCCCTCTATGTACAGTACATTCGGAAAGTATTCAGACCCTTTGACTTTTTCTACATTTTGTTACGTTACAGCCTTATTCTAAAAAAGTTTTTTTCCTCATCAATCTACACAAAATACCCCATAATGACAAAGTGAAAAAAACTGAAACACCTTATGTACATAAGTATTCAGACCCTTTGCAATGAGATTCGAAATTGAGCTGAGGTGCATCCTGTTTCCATTGATCATCCTTGAGATGTTTCTACAACTTGATTGGAGTCCACCTGTGGTAAATTGATTAGACATGATTTGGAAAGGCACAAAACTGTCTATATAAGTCGCACAGTTGACAGTACATGTCAGAGCAAAAACCAAGCCATGAGGTTGAAGGAATTGTCTGTAGAGCCCTTAGCCAGGATTGTGTCGAGGCACAGATCTGGGGATGAGTACCAAAACATTTCTGCAGTGTTGAAGGTCCCCAAGAACACAGTGCCCTCCATCATTCTTAAATGGAAGAAGTTTGGAATCACCAAGACTCTTCCTAGAGCTGGCCGCCCAGCCAAACTGAGCAATCAGGGGAGAAGAGGCTTGGTCAGGGAGGTGACCAAGAACCCAATGGTCACACTGACAGAGCTCTAGAGTTCCTCTGTTGAGATTGGAGAACCTTCCAGAAGGACAACCATCTCTGCAACACTCCACCAATGGTACCCTGCGTCACCACTTCATTGCTCCAGACCAGCGCATGGGGGAGTTAGATCACTGAATATGCTTTTGGGTTGTGTCTCTAACTGACAATGAATGGGCGACATAAAATAGAAACTGATAATTGTTCACGACTTCAGTATTACTTACTAAAACTGTTGTTACACTAAGGTTTTTATTATTTTATTTTGTTAGGATTATTTTGCTCTTACTGTAGTACTGTAGCCCACTCCTGACCAGTCACAAAACCCACAGGATGGTAGATCTCCAGGAAGAGGGTTGGACTGAAAACCCACAGGATGGTAGATCTCCAGGAAGAGGGTTGGACTGAAAACCCACAAGATGGTAGATCTCCAGGAAGAGGGTTGGACAGAAAACCCACAGAACGGTAGATCTCCAGGAAGAGGGTTGAACTGAAAACCCACAGGGCGGTAGATCTCCAGGAAGAGGGTTGAACTGAAAACCCACAGGATGGTAGATCTCCAGGAAGAGGGTTGGACTGAAAACCCACAGGATGGTAGATCTCCAGGAAGAGGGTTGGGTAGCCCTGCTCTTCAACCACTGTAATTATTATTTAACCCTGCTGGTCATCTATGAACTTTTGTACATCTTGAAGAACTATCTGGCCTTAATGGCCATGTACTCTAATAATCTCCCCCTGGCACAGGGGGAGTGGCCACCCCTCAGAGCCTGGTTCCTCTCTAGGTTTCTTCCAAGGTTCCTTCCTTTCTAGGGAGTTTTTCATAAGCACTGTGCTTCTACATCTGCATTGCTTGCTGTTTGGAGTTTTAGGCTGGGTTTCTGTACAGCACTTTGAAATATCTGCTGATGTAAGAAGGGCTTAACAAATACATTTGATTTGATTTAGTGTGTCAGTGTAGTGTGTCAGTGTAGTGTCAGTGTAGTGTGTCTGTGTGTTCATTTAGATCATGTACATGTCTTACTCAGCCAACACCTCCCAAGGTGCCTGTGAAGCTACAAAGGTCAGTGTGTGTGTATGTGTTTGTTTGTGTGCTTGTGTTTGTGTGTGTTTTGTGTTTGCGTATGTGTGTGTGTGTGTGTGTGTGTCTGAGTGAGAGAGTGAGTGAGTGAGTGAGTGAGTGAGTGCATGCTTATGCGGGAGAGAATGAGTGTGTGTGTGTGTGTTTATGTGTGTGTGTGTGTCTGTGAGAATGAAAGACAGTATATGTGAGGGAGAGAAAGTGTGTGTGTCTTGGAAGTGAGGGGTTGAAGGTGAATATGGCTCCACCCCTCATCTCCCGTTAGTCACTACAATCACTGTACTATAGTGGGTCTTCAAAAGAATGAGTGCTTTGACCTTTTTCACATCTCAGAGATCAGGCATAGGAGGGAGAGAATACTTTGCTAACACACACATGCACTCACATACGCAGAGACAGAGCCACACACACGCACGCACGCACGCACGCACGCACGCACGCACACACACACACACACACACACACACACACACACACACACACACACACACACACACACACACACACACACTGTGACTAATGTTGAGAGATAATAGTCTGATGAAATAATACACATTTACACACTGCTTTAGACTCACCTTATTCAAGCATATGATGGCAAAGATATGAGACAGCGTCCCTCTCTCTATTTTATTTCCCTAGCTATTTCCCTTTGTTCTCTTGCCTCTTTTGCCTCCTTTTTCAATTTCTCCTTATATCCCTTTCTCCCTCTTTCTATCTCCCTCTTCTCCCCCTTTACTCATCCCGTTCTATCTACCTCTCTACCATCTCTCTCTCTCTCTTCCCCCCTTTACTCCTTCTCTTCTTTCTACCTCTCTACCCATCTCTCTCTTCTCCCAGACCTTCCATCTCCTCTGTCTGATCATAGAGAGGCAGGCTTTCATTCTGTAAGGATCCCAGAAACCACGGATAATTTATCATCTCCTCAGACAGAGTCAACTCCTTAATCACTTGTAATTGGATGTACGTATGCCCTGGGATTATCATCTCATTATCATCTCATTATCGGTAATGGAATATGTGTGTGTGTGTTTGTGCATGTGCCTGTGTGTGCGTGTGTGTGTGTGCGTGTGTGTCTCTCTCCAGTGAAGTATTGCCCCCTCAGCACTGTCCCGTCCCCCCCTGGGCCGGACCACACGCCTGCCTTCCTGCCTCCTGTCCAGCCTCATCAATTATACACACCACACACACACACACGAACACACACACTTTAATTATTCAATCTCTTCAACAGCCACGCTTCAGTGTGTGTGGGGGCCCTTTCTTGGCCTGTCTCTGGTCAGGTTGAAGTGTTTAGGAAGGTGAAGCAGTCATGTTGAAGTGTTTAGGAAGGTGAAGCAGTCATGTTGAAGTGTTTAGGAAGGTGAAGCAGTCAGGCTGAAGTGTTTAGGAAGGTGAAGCAGTCAGGCTGAAGTGTTTAGGAAGGTGAAGCAGATCTGAGATTGGCCCATCAATACCCATAACCATCAACCAGCAGCCTTGGTGTCTGCACTTTACAGTGTATTTGTGAGCGAGTGGAAGGGAGTGTGTGTTTTTTTGGGGCATGTGTGCTGTGTGTGTGGTGTGTGTGCTGTGTGTGTGCTGTGTGTGTGCTGTGTGTGCTGTGTGTGCTGTGTGTGTGAGTGTTGGTTAGGATATGTGTCTGTGTGTGTGTGTTGGAGGAGGAGTTACAGCTGCAGCATCTGGTTAATAACATCCTGGTTACCACACTGATTTCCTGCCTTGTCACGCAGTGATCTGTGCCCTTCCCTGTCCATCACACACTGCCAGCATGTGTGTGTTTGTGTGCCCGCGTGCATGCAGATGTGTGTGTGTTTGTGTGTGTGTGCCCATGTGCATGCATATGTGTGTGTGTGTGTGTGTGTGTGTGTGTGTGTGTGTGTGTGTGTGTGTGTGTGTGTGTGTGTGTGTGTGTGTGTGTGTGTGTGTGTGTGTGTGTGTGTGTGTGTGTGTGTGTGTGTGTGCGGAGTCCATCATCTCAATCAGCCCAATCATGCTCTGTTTCAGAAAAATTGGCTAACCTACCAGCAGCTCATTGTCTCTGAGTGAAGTAGAGACTGATGAGAGAGATGGAAACCTCTCCGTCTCCTTCCATATTTTTCTTCAGGGGCGAGAGGGAGACTGAGAATGAAAGGGATCCCACTGGGGGAAATTGGTGAGGGTGAATCGTAATAACGAGAGGAGGGTATTGGGTTACAGTATTGATGACTGTGTATGATGCCAAACACAGGAAATAGGCTGTTTAGCGGATGCGTGTATCTCTGTAAATGTGTGTATGTTTGTAGTAGGCAGGCACCTGGTGCTGAAAACCCCCCGAGCATTCTCCTACTCTTTGCCTCTCAATCTGGGATGCAGAACCCTGTTGGAGATGTGTAATCAGGGAGGAAGTGGGTTCTATAGGACTTATATTGGACTTATTTTTAGTCACTCTGGTGTTGATTTGAGTATGCTTGCTTCTGTGTGATAGAGAGAGAGATGTGCTGCATCATTCTGATTGCAATTGGGCCATGCCAGTCTGGCTATGCATAAAACCCATTTGACATCACAACTCTCTGTGTCATTAGCTTGTGCCAGAGTGAGGTCATTAAAAAGTGAGAGTCAAACACGGGAAGCTCTCTGATTGTTTATTTAACCTTTATTGGGTAATTGGCACATTAAAAAATGAATACAACACTGAGGAAAGCGATACCAATTTTACTGGCTACAATACACCCAAACCCCAAAAATATGTTTCTCCATAAAACGAGAGATCAAGTTATTGGGAACGGCTCTAAAAATGAAAATTTAAAAGAACTGGGAAATATTTCCTATATTCTTCTCTCTGCTGCACCCCTAGAAATAGTTCAATCATATAAAGATATCCATCTATATTGTAATACCAATATACAGCATAAGATTAGCTGTTACTGCTCTTACTCTGCTCTGACTCAATGTCTATTCCATGTTGAAATGGCTCACTCTGAATTTTCATAGACAGATTCCTGTCCCTGCATGCTAAAAGGGAATGGTAGATTTATCCTGAAAGTTTATGATGATTTTACTGTCTGAAACACAAAAGTCCTTCCTTACAACTACCATGAAAGTGTGACATTGAACAGCGACATTTTGAAATAAAAATTCCTCCCCGAACCCTAACTATTGTCACATCAAAGAAAGCCTGGGTTAAACTTCGGCTCCCTAGCCTCTGAAATGACTGGAGGACAGGAGAGATGGAGAGAGGAAGGGCAGGATATGTGGAGAGAGGGAGGGCAGGATAGGTGGAGAGAGATAGGGAAGGAGAGGTGGAGAGAGAGAGGGAAGGAGAGGTGGAGAGAGGGAGGGCAGGATAGGTGGAGAGAGGGAGGACAGGAGAGGTGGAGGGAAGGAGAGGTGGAGAGAGGGAGGGAATGAGAGGTGGAGAGAGGGAGGAAAAGAGAGGTGGAGAGAGGGAGGAAGGAGAGGTGGAGAGATAGGGAAGGAGCGGTGGAGAAAGGGAGGGAAGGAGAGGTGGAGAGAGGGAGGGAATGAGAGGTGGAGAAAGGGAAGACAGGAGAGGTGGAGAGAGGGAGGGCAGGAGAGTTGGTGAGAGGGAGGGAAGGAGAGGTGGAGGGGGGAGGGAAGGAGAGGTGGAGAGAGGGAGGGCAGGATAGGTGGAGAGAGGGAGGGCAGGATAGGTGGAGAGAGGAAGGGCAGGATAGGTGGAGAAAGGGAGGGAAGGAGAGGTGGAGAGAGGGAGGGAAGGAGAGGTGGAAAGAGGGAGGGCAGGAGAGGTGGAGAGAGGGAGGGAAGGAGAGGTGGAGAGAGATAGGGAAGGAGAGGTGGAGAGAGATAGGGAAGGAGAGGTGGAGAGAGGGAGGGCAGGAGAGATGGATGGAAGGAGAGGTGGAGAGAGGGAAGGAATGAGAGGTAAGGAAAGGGAGGGAATGATAGGTGGAGAGAGGAAGGACAGGTGAGATGGAGAGAGGGAGGGAAGGAGAGGTGGAGAGAGATAGGGAAGGAGAGGTGGAGAGAGATAGGGAAGGAGAGGTGGAGAGAGGGAGGGCAGGATAGGTGGAGAGAGGGAGGGCAGGATAGGTGGAGAGATGAAGGACAGGAAAGGGGGAGGGAAGGAGAGGTGGAGAGAGGGAGGAAAGGAGAGGTGGAGAGAAAGGGAAGGAGAGGTGGAGAGAGATAGGGAGAGGGAGGGAAGGAGAGGTGGAGAGAGGGAGGGCAGGAGAGGTGGAGAGAGGGAGGGCAGGAGAGGTGGAGAGAGGGAGGGCAGGATAGGTGGATAGAGGGAGGGAATGAGAGGAGGAGAGAGGGAGGGAAGGAGAGGTGGAGAGAGGGAGGGCAGGATAGGTGGATAGAGGGAGGGAATGAGAGGAGGAGAGAGATAGGGAAGGAGAGGTGGAGAGAGGAAGGACAGGAGAGGTGGAGAGAAAGGGAAGGAGAGGTGGAGAGAGATAGGGAAGGAGAGGTGGAGAGAGGGAGGGCAGGAGAGGTGGAGAGAGATAGGGGGAGAGAGGGAGGGAAGGAGAGGTGGAGAGAGATAGGGAAGGAGAGGTGGAGAGAGGGAGGGCAGGAGAGGTGGAGAGAGGGAGGGCAGGAGAGGTGGATAGAGGGAGGACATGAGAGATGGATAGAGGGAGGACATGAGAGATGGAAAAGGGAGGACAGGAGAGGTGGAAAGGGAGGGCAGGAGAGGTGGAGAGAGATAGGGAAGGAGAGGTGGAGAGAGAGAGGGCAGGAGAGATGGAGAGAGGGAGGGAAGGAGAGGTGGAGAGAGAGAGGGCAGGAGAGATGGAGAGAGGGAGGGAAGGAGAGGTGGAGAGAGGGAAGGAGAGATGGAGAGGGATGAGAGGTGGAGAAAAGGAGGACAGGAGAGGTGGAGAGAGGGAGGGCAGAAGAGATGGACGGAAGGAGAGATGGAGAGAGGGAAGGAATGAGAGGTGGAGAAAGGGAGGGAATGAGTGGTGGAGAGAGGAAGGACGGGCGAGATGGAGAGAGGGAGGGAAGGAGAGGTGGAGAGAGGGAGGAAAGGAGAGGTGGAGAGAGGCGGGACAGGTGATGTGAAGAGAGGCAGGACAGGAGAGGTGGAGAGAGGGAGGACAGGAAAGTTGGAGAGAGGGAGGGAAAGAGTGGTGGAGAGAGGGAGGACAGGAGAGGTGTGATTCTCCTGTCTTATCTGGTGTCCTATGTGAATGTAAGTATGCTCCCTCTAATTCTCTCTCTCTCTCTCCCTTGGACTGTGCCTCAGGACTACCTGGCCTGATGACTCCTGGCTGTCCCCAAACCACCTGGACGTGTTGCTGCTCCAATTTCAACTGTTTGTACTGCACTATGGAACCCTGACCTGTTCACCTTGTCCCGGACCTGCTGTTTTCAACTCTCTCTCTCTCTCTCTCGCTCTCTCTCTCTCTCTCTCTCTCGTTCTCTCTCTCTACAGCACCTGCTGTCTCTGCCTCTGAATTATTGGCTTTGAAAAGCCATCTGACATTTACTTGTGAGGTCCTGACCTGTTGCACCCTCTACAACCACTGTGACTATTGTTTAACCCTGCTGGTCATCTATGAACGTTTGAACATCTTGAAGAATAATCTGGCCTTAATGGCCATGTACTCTAATAATCTCCACCCGGCACAGCCAGAAGAGAACAGTCCACCTGTTTAGAGCCTGGTTCCTCTCTCGGTTTCTTCTTATGTTCCTACCTTTCTAAGGAGTTTTTCCTAGCCACCGTGCTTCTAAATCTGCATTGCTTGCTTTTTTGGGCTTTAGGCTGAGTTTCTGTATAGCACTTTGTGACATCTGCTGATGTAAGGATTTTGGTAAGTAAATTTGATAGATAGAGGGATTACCAGAGATTTTGTCATCTGAGTTTGAGATGGTTAACTAGAGGAGAGGTGTAGAGGGGGAGATGGGGTGTGAGTCTAGTGTTTTGAAGTGTGATGGGTGAGGGTGAAACGAGAGTGAAGAGACAGAGGGGGATTGACAGGAGGGATAAGAACTGTTTCCAATAGAGGGGCAGTTTTGGTCTCTATATCTCCACAGTACACCATCTATATGAAGCCACCGCCCCATGTTCACTAATTATACCACAAGAGTGGCTCTTTAAATGTCCTCATAGCACACATCATCATCATTGGCCACCATGGTAATTTACCATCATTACTGAACATGGCTGCCTGTGGACATTAGACACACAACATTACACTAACTGCTGCTGGCACCAAATGGGCTAGAAAACTAGATACCATTCCTGCTCCATCACTCACACCAGGCTGGAGGAACCCCAGAAAGAAAATGGAAAAATGGGAGAATCTAGACAAATTGAAAATGAAGAAATTCATGGATTTTCTCATTTGCTTTGGGTACTGGAGGATGGTTTTAGGATGACCTTGGGGGATGAGAGAGGTCTAGAAATAAGTATTAACAAAGAGTTGACACTAGGGCTGTTGCCGTGACCGTATTACCTCCACACCGGCAGTCATGAGTCATGACCGCTGTCAGATTCTATGTGAATCACTAGGCTTCTCCAAGATCTGTGGCTGCTGATGGTCATTAGTAGCCTACCAAACTTGCTGCCTGGTGCTCATCACTCCATTGTCCCTCTAATCATTCTGACATCAGTGCAAATATAATCAAACACTTCATTAGACCGAACAATATTCAGGTTCTGGAGAAGGTATAAAAGATCGGTGAAGAATCCAGCTATGAACTGGTCCGTTTGGTACAATTTTGTGAAACTCATGAGAGACAATACGGCCACATTACCATAATCATGTTTATACAATAGCCTCAGCAATGAGACTTACATCTAAATGGTTGTATAAAATGAATGAATAAGGACGAACCACACTGTCCGATTTCGAAAAGGCTTTACAACGAAAGCAAAACATTAGATTATGTCAGCTGAGTACCCAGCCAGAAATAATCAGACACCCATTTTTCAAGCTAGCATATAATGTCACATAAATCCAAACCACAGCTAAATGCAGCACTAACCTTTGATGATCTTCATCAGATGACACCCCTAGGACATTATGTTATACAATACATGCATGTTTTGTTCAATCAAGTTCATATTTATATCAAAAACCAGCTTTTTACATTAGCATGTGACGTTCAGAAAAAGCATACCCCCCGCAAACTTCCGGGGAATTTACTAACAATTTACTAAATTACTCACGATAAACGTTCACAAAAAGCATAACAATTATTTTAAGAATTATAGATACATTAATCACGGTCGCGCGCATGGCGTAGAATGTGACAAAACATTTCTAAATATTCCATTACCGTACTTCGAAGCATGTCAACCGCTGTTTAAAATCAATTTTTATGCCATTATTCTCGTAAAAAAGCGATAATATTCCGACCGGGAATCTGCAATTAGCTAAACAGCCGAAGGAAAATACTGCACGGGGTCGAATCGCGCACACGCCTAATTCTATTGTCCTCTGATGGGACACTTGGAAAAGGGGATTCTGTGTTTCAGCCTGAAGCTGCCTCGTCATCGTTCAGGTTTTTCCCGGGTTCTGAGAGCCTATTGGAGCCCTAGGAATTGTCACGTTACAGCTAAGATCCTGACTCTTCAATAAACAGAAGCAAGAACAACAACACCTTGTCAGACAGGGTACTTCCTGCATGAAACCTTCTCAGGTTTTTGCCTGCCATAGGAGTTCTGTTATACTCACAGACACCATTCAAACAGTTTTAGAAACTTTAGGGTGTTTTCTATCCAAATATGCATATTCTAGCTTCTGAGTTGGTGTAGGAGGCAGTTAAAAATGGGCACATATTTTTTCCAAAATTCTCAATACTGCCCCCTAGCCCGTAGAGGTTAAAGAACATCCTCTGTGTTCTGTTAGACAAGTAACTCTTTATCCACATTATAGCAGGGGGTGCAAAGCCATAACACATATGTTTTTCCAGCAGCAGACTATGATCGATAATGTCAAAAGCTGCACTGAAGTCTACTAACAAGACAGCCCCCACGATCATTTTATCATCAATTTCTCTCAGCAAATCATCAGTTATTTGTGTAAGTGCTGTGTTTGTTGAGTGTCCTTCCTTATAAGCATGCTGAAATGTTGTCATTTTTTTTACTGTAAAATAGCACTGTATCTGGTCAAACACATTTTTTTCCTGAAGTTTACAAAGGGTTGGTAACAGGCTGATTGGTCGGCTCTTTGAGCCAGTAAAGGGGGCTTTACTATTCTTTGGTAGCGAAATGACTTTAGCTTCCCTCCAGGCCTGAGGGCACACGCTCTCTAGTAGGCTTAAATTGAAGATGTGGCAAATAGGAGTGGCAATATCGTCCTCTATTATCCTCAGTAATTTTCCATCTAGATTGTCAGACTCTGGTAGCTTGTCATTCTTGATAGACAACAATAATTTTTTCACCTCTTCCACACTGACTTTACGGAATTCAAAAGTACAATTCTTGTCTTCCATAATTTGGTCCGATATACTTGGTTGTGTAGTGTCTGCATTTGTTGCTGGCATGTCATCCCTAAGTTTGCTTATCTTGCCAATGAAACCGGTGTAGAGTCTAACTGGCAAACTTAGGCGGTGCGTGAGTTTCAAGTTTGGGGAAGATAATTTTCACCATAAAAATGCAACTTAATAATAAAGCATTACATGCATAATCACATTTCTGGTCACTTTTGAGAATGGTGTTTTCCCTCTAATTGATTTCATTTTGGAACATTCGCGTTTATAGCCTACTTATCAGGACTCTATCAGGACTCAGGCTAAGATGCAGACGCAGACAAAGGAGGCGGATAGTACGAGTCCAGAGTTTATTATAGTACAAGGGGCAGGCAAAAGAGTAGTCAAGGCAGGCAAAAGGCTGTGAGACAGGGGTTTAATTCTAGGTACATGAAAGATGGGATGTATATGGAGGGTGCTGGCAACAGAAGACGAACAGCAGAGGGGCTAAGGATTTTAGAGATGGGGAAATGGCCGATGAAAAGGCGGGAAAGTTTACGAGACACCACCCAGAGGGGCAGGTCCTGAGTGGACAGCCATACCCTCCCCCATACCGGGGAGCACACATCCGGTGACGGTCCACCTGTCGCCGATAACTGGAGGTGGTCTTGAGAAGAGTGGACCAGGTTCTCTTCTAGGTACGGCGACAGCGGTGGATGAACATCTGGGCTGAGGGTATGCTGACCTCTTCCTCTTGCTCAGGGAAGAGCAGGGGCTGATATCCCATGGAACACTTGAAAGGCGAGAGACCAGTGGTCGAGCAGGGAAGGGTGTTGCGGGCGAATTCAACCCACACAAGTTTCTGGGTCCAGGTGTTGGGGTTGTCGGAGATGAGGCAACGAAGAGCCGTCTCCAGGGCCTGATTGGCTTGCTCCAACAGGCCGCTGGACTGGGGGTCAAAACAGGCTGCCCGACGACCCAATGAGTGTGCAGAACGCCTTCCAGAACCAGGGCAAGAACTGAGGACCGCGATCAGAGACCATGTCCACTGGAAGTCCATGGATCTGGAAGACGTGCTGCACCATGAGCTGGGCCGTCTCTTTGGGAAGGAGAATGAAATGGGCGGCTTTGGAAAACCTATCCACCCCCCCCCCCCCTCCGCTGCACCTTACAGACCTGGTTCTCTGTACCCCAGATGAGTGCAGCCGCTAGACAAGAGGTAGGGAGGATGGTCAAGGGGTCTGGCGGTGTAGCAGCGGGGCTAGAGGGGCGTGAGAGCGCATCCGGCTTCACATTCTAGGACCCTGGGTGGTAGGAGATGGTTGAACCAAGTGAAAAGCAGGGCCCATCACACTAGCCTAATGTTGAGGCACTTGGCGGTGGGGAGATATTCCAGGTTCTTGTGATCAGTCCATACTATAAATGGATGTTCCGCCCCCTCTAACCAGTGCCTCCACTCCTCCAACGCCATCTTGATCACGAGTAGTTCTCGATTTCCCACGTCGTAGTTCCTCTCAGTGGGGTTAAGACGATGGGATAAAAAATATATATCTAAACATATAGTCCAACGTCTGTATCACAACTAAAGTTGCATAAAAAACTCTAAATTAAGCGTATAGGCAGATCTGCTTCTTTGTCAACCGTTCAACACAGAATAGCCAAATGCGTGCACTCGCTCAGAAATTATTTGGAGAAAACATCCTTGGTATTTTATTGAGCTATGTTCAACTCTATTCTTCATACTATAAAACAATATAAAATAATGCCACTGAATTCTAAGCAAATCTTGTCTGCTAAATGAACTAGTGTAGCACCAGCCATACGACATAGCCAAATCAGGACCTAACATAAGGACAACTCAGAGTATGCTATTCTGTTCTTCTGAAATAGACTACATTTTCTTTACATCATGTTTCTTTAGACCTGATAATGGATTTATTGTGATGGTGTAGGCTATATTACATGGATTTATTAGACTTTTTAAAATGTAGATGTTACAAAGGTCTGCATCAGTGGCTTGTATCTGTCGAAGCCAGGAGATGATAAATGTGTTTATGTTAATTAACGTTCAATTACCATGAGACTGGCAGTTATTTGCTTGACGATCACCGGCTGACAAAATGTTATGACCGGCACAGCCCTACTTGACACCAATATTGTGTAGTTCGATTAGCTCAGTTGATTGGAGCATGGTGCTTGAAAATCCAGAGTTAAGGGATTGATTCCCATAATGGAGCATTCTCCATGAACAAGAAAGGGAGATCTTTGGTATCACCTTCTTTGTACTACCTGTATATAATGCATTACACACAGGTAGCTCAAAGCAAGCTCATCTGTTAAAGAGACCTTGGTCTCAGCATGACTCCCTGTCAAAATAAAGGTTAAATAAAATAAAAAATTAAATGATACCGAAACATAACCCCAAACAACTTCCAAGCACTTGGCTGTTTATCTACCTCTGCCTTTGCTGTGCTACACCGTTGCTCAAATGCAGCATCTGTGAAACAGAGGAAATGGTGGAAAATCCCATTTGTGGCGCGACACACAGCGAGAGATCCAACATGAAGGCTATAATCTTCTCCCCTCCTGCGGTAAAACCACGCTACATCTGACAACCTACTCTGGCTAAATTAATGTATTTCTTTTTAAGTGTGGGTCTGCCTTATATCTTTCCTCTCCACCCTGACGAACGCATTTCTATCCCATCCCGGTCCCATTCCGCCCCTTCCCTCTACTCTCCCTCTATGACTGACGGTGCGAGGAAAAAGCTTTTTTATCCTCCTTTTTTAAAAATCTGCAAATCATTTCTCCTGAACCTTTTCCTGGACTACTGCATTGGGTGATCGTGTGCTAGCCAACAGGTGGAGAACAGTCGTAATCCACACAGATTAGAGAGAAAAGGGCCCGAGAAAGAGAGGTGTGTGTGTGAGTGTGAGTGTGTGTGTGTGCTTTACTAATGATACTAATGATGATCACAACAGTGGTGGCTGTTGACTTGAACAATTTAGGAGGATGGTAGACCCACGGTATAGGCGCGGAACGCACAGAGATGGCAAAATGTCTTTAAAAAATCAGCAGACAAATAATTTTTTACTAAACAGACCTTTATAGTCAAATACTAGGGGGAATGGGAATGAGAGGGTTGCTCTACACAGACTCAGAGACAACAGCTATGATTGGACCACAGAACTCACAGAAGAAAACAGCTAGCTACTTGCTACTGAAGTTAGCAACACAAATTGAAATACATTGCACTCAACACAGAGATAAACTTCTAAAACCAAAAAAACAATATATAATCTACCTTCTCCGTCTCCTGTAGTTTCAAGAAACTACATTAATTTGAAGTGAGTAATATCCTAATAATGCTCAACTATCACTTTTCACTATCTCAATCTCAATCTATCCATTTATGTCACCAACTCACCAAGCTACTAAATTACACATGCGTAGTACTAGGTTCATTCTCTGATCCTTTGATTAGATGGACAACATTTCAGTTCAAAATTCACAAGCTTTGATTGGTTGGAGGACGTCCTTCAGATGTTGTCATAATTAACATGTAGGTCTATGGAAGGGGGTCAGCAGCACAATCTTCCTACAGTAGGTTTATTATTGAAGTCAATGTAGCCAGAGGAGGACGGAAAATAGCTGTCTCCGGCTACACCATGGTGCTACCCTACAGAATGCTGTTGAGGCCATTGTAGACCTTCACTGCAAAACAATGTGTTTTAATCAGGTATTTGGTGACGTGAATATACTTAGTATAGTTTTATCTAAAAATATTTTTTATGTTTGATTATTATGATTTTTTTCAGAAATTCACTGAGTAGGATGGTCCTCCCCTTCTTTCTCTGAGGAGCCTCCACTATAAAACTATTTAGTAGTGCTTCACAAGCAGTTCATAAGGTAGACCATCAAATAGAGTGATAACAAACACTGAAAGCCACAGCCCACAGCTAGCTATTGCCTTCTCACCTGCAACATTTAACACCAGCTGAGTTAGTTCATTAAACACTTTGGATATATTCTCCCTTTGGTTTTGTTGTGTTTATTGGTCACTTCAAAATTCATCTAGTTTTGGTTTGCTGCTATTGTCTGGCCCCAAACAGGAGTCTCTTCAGGAGCATAAATTAGGAGAATAATGAGCTTGCTGAGTGAGATCGTTAGCTTGATTAAGTGTGGCCATATGCTGCAGTTGAAAAGCACCACACCATGACAACGGCCCTGAATTAGAATTAAGAAACACTCATTTGGTATTTCGTCACAGTGGAATCGATCGGCTGCGCTCCCCTCTCTCCATATTTTTCTCTGTCCATGCTTTTTTCTCTCCCTCTCTTGTTCGTTCTGTCTCTTCCCTTAAATTCTTTGACTTTATTTCTCTCCTTACTTTGCTCTGCATTCTCTCTACCTGTCTCGCTCTCCTCTGTCCCTTCTTCAACTCTCTTTTCTCTCTCTCTCCCTCTCTCCACTCTCTCTCTCTTCCTCCTTCTGTCTCCCTCTGTCTCCCTGCCCGTTTCCTCTTCCTCTTTCCGTGTCTTTCTCTCTCTCTTTCTCTCTGTCTCTTTCTCTCCTTCAATTTCATTTCAATTCAATTCAAGAGCCTTTATTGGCATGGGAAACATATGTGACCGACCGGCTCGATTCGGTCTTATGTAGCAAAATTTGAAATGATAAAAGTAGAGGCTCAGAGCTAGAAAATTGTATATCATACACTACAGTTGAGGAACAATGGGAAAGTAATTCTGCTTTGAAAGTTGAAAAACTTTTGAGAAAATGGCCTTTGAAAGTTTTGGTGTACCTACTGGAGAGCCCTTTTTTGTCTACACCCATTCAGCATTGTTCACACCCCCTTAAGCTTTAGCCACACCCATCTCTTTAAGAGTTGATCCGAGCATTCTGTCCTAACAACAGCAGTCAAGCACCCAAGCTAACTTGCTAATGTTAGCTACTTCCAGACACAAATGAGAGAACACCTCACTCTGACCATTTTACTCACCCTAGCAGAGCTGGTTAGGCTGTTTTAATGTTATCCAGAGCGTTGGTAACTGCAACTGTGCTACTGGCAACAATTTACTATTTTTATGCCAACGTTTACTGACACTGGCCATATTCAACAGGTGTTGAGCGTTCTTAAATTTCCAGGTTATTCTGCGCTCTGGCACACTCACACAAGAGTGTTCTGAAATCGGAGTAGATAGCCAGAGCGAATTTACCAGCTACGTCTATCGACAGTTGTCGCAGTGACATCATTAACATTCTATTGAAATGGTAACTTGCATAGTGGAGTCTTTTGTTAAGACATGTAGCTAGCTAGCTAAACAATGAACCATATCCCCAATTTATGACGTTACTACTCTGCATGAATCTGCAGGTAGCTAACCAACCAGGTTCAATGTTAGCTAGCTAACATTAGGCAATAACTAGCAAAGCAAACGGCTCTTAGATACAAATAATATTTTGACACCCTCAGATGAGAGTGCTTTGAAATCGGAGTAGATAGGCAGAGCGAATTTACCAGCTACGTCTATCAAAAGCTGTCGTGTCACAGTGACATCATGAACATTCTATTGAAGTGGATTCTTGCATAGTGGAGCCTTTTGTTAAGGCAATGAACCATAATCCCAACCCATGTTACTACTCTGCATGAATCTGCAGGTTGCTAACCAACCAGGTTCATTGTTAGCTAGCTAACATTAGGCTATAACTAGCAAAGCAAATGGCTCTGAGATACGAATAATATTACTACACAGATCATACACGTAACGTTACATAGCGAGCCAGTCAGCTAGCTAACAGTACACTTTAACTTGAAATGAAAACAACTTTCTGACAAAATTAGAAACGTGTAATATCTGAAAATGTAGCTAGCTAGACTATTTTATCCGTATACATGGATGGACGCTTCTCCGTCTCTGTTGCGTATGCCATGGTTGCCCTTAGTTTGAAGATGTCATCCGGAGACAGGTGTTTTCTCCATCTCCTTAGTTATCATACTCTAATTCCACTGATTTCAAAACTCGGTACACCAGAAAGTAGAGAACAACACTTATGCACTCCTGTGCAATATATATTTTTTAAAGCAACGTTAGACAGGATTACCTACACATACTGACCAGCTCAAATAGACAGAATCGTGCTATGTGGCAGACCAATCCGAACTCATCTCTCGGCATGTCCAGCCCACTCATTATCTCAGTCAATCATGGCTAGCGTGAAGGTTGCTAAACCAACTAGGCTCGTAATTTAACAATTTTATCCGTATTTACAGATGGCATAAATGTGTGTAATTAAGTCACATGAAAGTTCACATGTTCTAGAAGGAATTTCTGCCAAAAAACAATTTGTGACAAAAAAAAACAAAAGTTTACGTTCAAAGCCAAAGCGATGTATAAACAAAAGTGAAATAAACAATAAAAAGTGAGCAATAAATGTTACACTCACAGAAGTAAAAAAATAATAGAGACATTTCAAATGTCATATTATGTCTAAATACAGTGTTGTAACGATGTACAAATAGTTAACCTGTTTGGGGTAGGGGGCAGTATTGAGAATTTTGGAAAAAATATGTTCCCATTTTTAACTGCCTCCTACACCAACTCAGAAGCTAGAATATGCATATTATTGTTCAGGTTCGGATAGAAAACACTCTGAATTTTCTAAAACTGTTTGAATGGTGTCTGTGAGTATAACAGAACTCCTATGGCAGGCAAAAACCTGACAAGGTTTCAAGCAGGAAGTACCCTGTCTGACAAGGAGTCGTGCGTCTTGCATCTTTTTATTGAAAAGTAAGGATCTTAGCTGTAACGTGACAATTCCCAGGGCTCCAATAGGCTCTCAGAGCCCGCGAAATAACTGAAGGTTTACGAGGGAGCCTCAGGTTGAAACAGATTATCGCCTTTTGTAAGTGGATGCTCAGAGGACCTTTGAATGATGCGCGTGCATGAGTCGCTCCCGAGGAGAAATTTTATTTGGCTGTTTAGGCTCAATGCATACTCCCGGTCGGAATATTATCACTTCTCTACGACATAAATGGCATAAAAATTGGTTTTAAACAGCGGTTGACATGCTTCGAAGTACGGTAATGGAATATTTAGACATTTTTGACACGCCAATGCGCCATGCGCGAGACCGTGAAGAAGCATTCTAGAACTCACGAACAAAACGTCGCTGTTTGGATATAACGATGGATTATTTGGGACCAAACCAACATTTGTTATTGAAGTAGAAGTCCTGGCAGTGTATTCTGATGAAGAACAAGCAAGGTAAGAACATTTTTCTTATAGGAAATGTGATTTTGGTGGATGCTGACCTGGGTGGGTATCTAAATAGCTAGCCCTGTAATGCCGGGCTATGTACTTAGATTATTGCAAAATGTGCTTCATCCGAAAAGCTATTTTAAAATCGGACATATCGAGTGCATAGAAGAGTAATGTATCTATAATTCTTAAAATAATTGTTATGCTTTTTGTGAACGTTTATCGTGAGTAATTTAGCAAACTGTTAGTAAATTCAACGGAAGTTTGCCGGGGGTTATGCGTTTTCTGAACGTCACATGCTAATGCAAAAAGCTGTTTTTTGATATAAATATGAACTTGATTGAACAGACATGCATGTATTGTATAACACAATGTCCTAGGTGTGTCATCTGATGAAGATCATCAAAGGTTAGTGCTGCATTTAGCTGTGGTTTGGGTTTGTGTGACATTATATGCTAGCTTGAAAAATGGCTGTCTGATTTTTTCTGGCTGGGCACTCTGCTGACATAATCTAATGTTTTGCTTTCGTTGTAAAGCCTTTTTGAAATCGGACAGTGGGGTTAGATTAACGAGATTCTTGTCTTTAAATAGCTGTAAAATAGTCATATGTTTGAGAAATTGAAGTAATAGTATTTCTAACGATTCAAAAATCGCGCCACTGGAATTTCAGTAGCTGTTACGTAGGTGGGACGAAATCGTCCCACATACCCCAGAGAGGTTAAAGTACAAAATGGAAAATACATAAATATATATATGGGTTGTATTTACAATGGTGTTTGTTCTTCATTGGTTGCCCTTTTCTTGTTGCAATAGGTCACACATCTTGCTGCTGTGATTGCACACTGTGGTATTTCATCTATTTATTTATTTTCCCTTTTTGTGGGCTATACTCGGCCTTGTCTCAGGATGGTAAGTTGATGGTTGAAGTTTTCCCTCTAGTGGTGTGGGGGCTGTGCTTTGGCAAAGTGGGTGGGGTTATATCCTGCCAGTTTTGCCCTGTCCGGGGGTATCATCGGATGGGGCCACAGTGTCTCCCGACCCCTCCTGTCTCAGCCTCCAGTATTTATGCTGCAGTAGTTTATGTGTCGGGGGGCTAGGGTCAGTCTGTTGTATCTGGAGTATTTCTCCTGTCTTATCCGGTGTCCTGTGTGAATTTAAGTATGCTCTGTCTAATTCGCTCTTTCTTTCTTTCTTTCTCTCTCTCGGAGGACCTGAGCCCTAGGACCATGCCTCAGGACTACCTGGCCTGATGACTCCTTGCTGTCCCCAGTCCACCTGGCTGTGCTGCTGCTCCAGTTTCAACTGTTCTGCCTGCGGCTATGGAACCCCGACCTGTTCACTGGACGTGCTACCTGTCCCAGACCTCCTGCTGTTTTCAACTCTCTAGAGACAGCAGGAGCGGTAGAGATACTCTGAATGATTGGCTATGAAAAGCCAACTGACATTTACTCCTGAGGTGCTGACCTGTTGCACCCTCAACAACCACTGTGATTATTATTATTTGACCCTGCTGGTCATCTATGAACATTTGAACATCTTGGCCATGTTCTGTTCTAATCTCCACCCGGCACAGCCAGAAGAAGACTGGCCACCCCTCATAGCCTGGTTCCTCTCTAGGTTTCTTCCTAGGTTCTGGCCTGTCTAGGGAGTTTTTCCTAGCCACCGTGCTTCTACACCTGCATTGCTTGCTGTTTGGGATTTTAGGCTAGGTTTCTGTACAGCACTTTGAGATATCAGCTGATGTAAGAAGGGCTTTATAAATACATTTGATTCGAATAGATATGGGAGTTTATCAAAATTGGATTTGTTTTCAAATACTTTGTGGGTCTGTGTAATCTGAGGCAAATATGTGTCTCTAATATGGTCATGTATTTGGCAGGAGTTAAAGTGCAGCTCAGTTTCTACCTCATTTTGTGGGCACTGTGCACGTCGCCTGTCTTCTCTTGAGAGCCAGGTCTGCCTATGACGACCTTTGTCAATAGCAAGGCTATGCTCACTGAGTCTGAGCATAGTCAAAGCTTTCCTTAATTTTGGGTCAGTCACAGTGGTCAGGTAATCTGCCACTGTGTACTCTGTGTTTAGGGCCAAATAGCATTCTAGTTTGCTCCGTTTTTTTGTTAATTCTTTCCAATGTGTTAAGTAATTATCTTTTTGTTTTCTCATGATTTGGTTTGGTCTAATTGTGTTGCTGTCCTGGGGCTCTTGTGTTTATGAACAGAGCCCCAGGACCAGTTGCTTAGGGGACTCTTCTCCAGGTTCATCTCTCTGTAGATGATGGCTTTGTTATGGAAGGTTTGGGAATCACTTCCTTTTATGTGATTGAAGTATTTAATGGCGCTTTTTTGGACTTTGATAATTAGCGGGTTTTGGCCTGATTCTGCTCTGCATGCATTGTTTGTTGTTTTACGTTGTACACACAGCATATTTTTGCAGAATTCTACATGCAGAGTCTTAATTTGGTGTTTGTCCCATTTTGTGAATTCTTGGTTGCTGAGCAGACCCCAGACCTCACAACCATAAAGGGGAATTTGGTTCTATAGCTGATTCAAGTTTTATTTGCCAGATCCTAATTGGTATGTCAAATTTTATGTTCCTTTTGATGGTACAAAAGGCCCTACATGCCTTGTCTCTCAAATCGTTCACAGCATTGTGGAAGTTACTTGTGGTGCTGATGTTTAGGCCGAGGTATGTATCGTTTCTTGTGTGCTCTAGGGCAACGGTGTCTAGATGGAATTTGTACTTGTGGTCCTGGCAACTGGAAAACAATTTGGAACACCATTATTTTTGTCTTACTGAGATTTACTGTCAGGGTTCAGGTCTGACAGAATCTGTGCAGAAGATCTAGGTTCTGCTGTAGGCTCTCCTTGGTTGGTGACAGAAGCACCAGATCATCAGCAAACAGTAGACATTTGACTTCAGATTCTAGTAGGGCGAGGCCCGGTGCTGCAGACTGTTCTAGTGCCTTTGCAAATCGTTGATATGATGTTCTGTATTATGGTTCATATTTTGTGTGGTTCCCAGGAAGAGAAGCTGCTAATAAACGTGTGTAGTTCTGTCCTTGAGCTGTTCTTGTCTAATGATGTTCTGTATTATGTCATTCTGTATTATGTTTCATGTTTTGTGTGGACCCCAGGAAGAGTAGCTGCTGCTTTTGCAACAGCTAATGGGGATCTTAATAAAATACCAAATACATATGTTGAAGTGGCCCTGTGGAAAGAAATTTGTATTTTTTTATCTGCACACTTTTTGTTTGTGTTTATGTTTTTTTATAATATTGTATGTTTTTCCCCCAACACCACTTTCTATCAATTTGTATAGCCGGCCTTCATGCCAAATTGAGTCACAACATTTTTTGAAGTCAACAAGTCATGAGAAGACTTTGCCTTTGTATTGGTTTGTTTGTTTGTCAATTACGGTGTGCAGGGTGAATACATGGTCTACCGTACAGTAATTTGGTAAAAAGCCAATTTGACATTTGCTCAGTACATTTTTTTCATTTCACTGCTGTTAATGATAAGGCAGAGGATTACCCCAAGGTTGCAGTTGATGCATATCCCACGGTAGTTATTGGGGTCAAATCTGTCTCCACTTTTGTGGATTGGGGTTATCAGTCCTTGGTTCCAAGTATTGACGAAGATGCCAGAGCTGAGGATGATGTTAAAGAGTTTAAGTATAGCCAATTTGAGTTTGTGGTCTGTATATTTGATAAATTCATGCAGGATACCATCAACACCACAGGCCTTTTTGGGTTGAAGGGTTTGTAATTTTGTCCTGTAGTTCATTCAATTTAATTGTAGAATCCAGTGGGTTATAGTAGTCTTTAATAACTGATTCTAAGATGTGTAATTGATCATGTATATGTTTCGCTGTTTGTTCTTTGTTATACAGTAGAGCCCAAAATATTGGAGAGGTGGTTTATCCATACATCTCTGTTTTGGATAGATAATTCCTTTTGTTGTTGTTTGTTTAGTGTGTTCCAATTTTCCCAGAAGTGGTTAGATTCTATGGATTCTTCAATTACATTGAGCTGATTTCTGATTTTCTGTTCCTTTTTTTCCCATGGTGTATTTCGGTTTTGTTTTAGTGATTCACCATAGTGAAGGCGTAGACTCAGGTTTTCTGGGTCTCTATGCTTTTGGTTGAATAGGGTTCTCAATTCCTTTTAGGTTTTTTCATTCTTCATCAAACAATTTGTCATTGTTGTTAATTTTCTTAGGTTGTCAGCTTGAAATTGTTTTATTTGATAGGGAAGCTGAAAGGTCAAAAATACTGTTTCCGCTTTCTACTGCCAAGTTTACACCTTCACTATTACAGTGAAATGTTTTGTCACAAAGTTGTCTAAAAGGGATTTAATTTGTTGTTGCCTAATTATTTTTTGGTAGGTTTCTGCACGACTTTCCTTACATCTATAGCATTTCTTAAAATTGTGCAGTTCCTTTGGCGTTGATGGCTCAAGATTGAGTATTGCTCTGTTCAGGTACAGTAGACTGTGATTTTGCTGTGATCTGATAGGGGTGTTAGTAGACTGACTGTGCAGATGACCTCTCTCGCTCTCTCTCTCCCCATCTGTCCGTCTGCCTCGCTGACACTCCTCTCTCTCTCTCTCTCTCTCTCTCTCTCTTTCCCTTCCTTGATCTCCATCTCCAATTGTTTCTCTCTCTCTCTACATTGTGAAAGCAAGTGAAATAAATAATTAACAAAATGTAAACACTCACAAAGGTTTAAAAAGATAGACATTGAAGTGTTATGTTGTTAGATAGTGTTTTAGTATTGTCCAAATGGTTGTAGTATGAATAGTAGGGGAAGATAAATAAACAGATAAATATTGGTGGTATTTACAATGTTGTTTGTGCTGCATTTGTTCCGCTTTTCTCATGGCAACGGGTCACAAATCATGCTGCTGTGATTGCAGACTGCAGCATTTTGCATAACAGATGTGGGAGTTTATCAGTGATTTGTTTTCAAATTCTTTGTGGGTTTGTGTGATCTGTCGGGAATATGTGTCTCTAACGTGGTCAATCATTTGGCAGGAGGTTAGGAAGTGCAGCTCAGATTCCACCTAATTTTGTGTGCAGTGTGTCTTCTCTCAAGAGCCAAGTCTGCCAATGGCGGCATCTCTCAATAGGAAGGCTATGCTCACTGAATCTGTTCATAGTCAATGATTTTGAAAGTGTTGGGTCAGTAACAGTGGTCAGGTACTCTCTGTTTAGGGCCAGATAGCATTCCAATTTGCTCTTGTTCTTTCCAGTAAGTCAAATAGATCTTTCTTTGTTTTCTCATTATTTGGTTGGGTCCAATTCTGTTGCACTGTCATTATCTTTCTCTCTCTCTCTCTCTCTCTCTCTCTCTCTCTCTCTCTCTCTCTCTCTCTCTCTCTCTCTTGCTCTCTGTCTCTCTCTTTCTGCATCTCTCTCCCTCTGCACCTCTCTGCCTCTCTCTCTCCCTTTCTCTCTCCCTTTCTCTCTCCCACTCTTTCTCTCTCTCTCTCTCTCTCTCTCTCTCTTTCTCTCTCTATAGATATATATCTCTCCCTCTCTCTCTCCCTTTCTCTCTTTCCCTCTCTCCCTCTCTCTCCCCCACTCTCTCTTGCTCTCTCCCTCTCTCTCACCCTCTCTCCCACTCTCTCTCCATCTCTCTCTCCCTCTGTCTCTCTCTCTCTTACATGCCCTGAGCTGGAGAAATTAACCTTTCAGAGGAATAATACCATTACAAGTCTGGATAAACACCCCTCTGTGTTTGTGTGTCTGCGCGTCCTCTGAAATGAATACCGCTCTGCCATTCCATGGGGAAAACATGAATGCCGCCTTTTTGTTTTTCACCTTGTCTAAGCTTACCTTTTGTTTTATTAATGTTATGGTAATCACTGTTCCCCTCCTCTGTTGTTACCCTGCCCTAGAATGAATAAAGGCTCAGAAGACACCCACTGATCTGTGTGGCTCCAGGGACCCGTCCAGGGACCTGTGCGGCTCTGCCACTTTCCACTGTGTCATTTATAAATATAGTTGGAGGAAACTAGCCGCTATGGAGTCGCCGGAGACAATGTCTCAAACAAAAGGCATGGAAACGGAGGAGAATCACTCTGGTAATGGCAGTGTGATTTGGGGTAATGGGCTGCGTTCAATATTTTCAGAAAGTCAGACTGATGCACAGAACACCTTAGGCCTAACACAATGCAGAATTACAGTCTTACCAGCAATAGAAATTATAATTTAGATGTGTGTGTGTGAGAGAGTGAGTGTGTGTATGTTGCATAGTTATGTATAAAGGTTGTGTAGAGGAGATTATTTCCTCACTTGCAGTACAGCTGTGTGGTAGGAGATTTCTTTCTTGTGTAGAGTATTCCCCCACCTGCACAGGCTGTGTGTGTGTAAAGTAGTCCCTCTCTTGCAGTAAACCGCCAATAAAATATTAAGACGCAGCAGCAAGGATATGTGCACTGCCTACTGAACAGCAGACCTGTGTGTGTGTGTGTGTGTGTGTGTGTGTGTGTGTGTGTGTGTGTGTGTGTGTGACAGGTCTATTAATGACAATCACTGTTTGCCACAAGTGAAGACCTTTCACTTTTTTGACCCCTGCTGTCTTCTCTATCCTTCCTTCATCAGCTGTCCTCCCCTCTCCCTCCTCCACACCTCCTCTCCCCCTCTCCCCTCCTCTCCTCCTCTCCTCCTTTCCCCTCTCCTCCTCTCCTCCTCTTTTCTTCTCCTCTCCCCTCTCCACCTCTCTTCTTCTCTTTGTGACACCTCTAATTCCTCGCCTCCCTCCTCCTCTCTCCTCTCTCCTATCCTCCTCTCCACCTCTGCTCCTCTCCTCCCTCCTCCTCTCCTACTTAAATCCTCTCCTCCTCTCCTCCTCTCTTCCTCTCCCTCGCCTCCTCTACTCCTACCCCCGCTCCTACTCTCCTCTCTGCTCCTCCCCTCCTCCTCTCCCCATCTCCCCCTCTCATCCTTTCAACACTCCACCTCTCCTCCTCTCTTGGTGGCACCTCCCTCCCTCCCTCCCTCCCTCCCTCCCTCCCTCTGTAGTAATCAGTGGTTATTGTGAAGCAGTGAAAGCAGAGATGACCTGTATGTTAATGTAAATGCAGAGGTACCAGGGGACACTGTTTAATGTGATGGTGCCAGATGCTGCACACACTGGAGACACATACACATGTACGCACCACACACACATCACACACACACACACACCCTTAGGGACAGGAGCAAACAGTATCTAATTAAGTCTTTCATGAGTTTGGTTGGACAGCTGAGAATTACGTATAACATGTAACATTGTTCTCTCCTCCATGCCATAACCCTCCCAGTCAACCAGGTACTGGAATCTCCTGCACCGCAGTCAAACCTGAGGCGCCTCACCGTGTATGCCGGTTGGCCATCGATGAGACGGGGAAGAGGGGTGGCCCACACGAGTTGCTGGCTCCAGGTGGTGGGGTTGGCGGAGACAAGGCAGCAAAGAGTTGTCTCCAGGTCTTGATTGGCTCGCTCTGACTGGCCGTTAGACTGAGAGTGGAACCCAGAGGACAGGCTGGCCAACGACCCAATGAGTGTGCAGAATACCTTCCATAACTGGGACAAGAACTGAGGACCCCGGTCGGAGACCATATCCACCGGGAGTCCATGGATCCGGAAGACTTACTGCACCATGAGCTGGGCCTTCTCTTTGGCAGACGGTAGCTTGGGGAGAGGAATGAAAAGCTTTGTAAAACTACAAGGAACAAACATCAAGGTTATCTGGGTCCCCCTGGTGTTCGCCTGGGAACACTGCCCCTTCGCGGACCTGATTCCCTATTCCCCAGCTGAGTGCCGTTGCCAGGCACGAGGTGGGAAGGATGGTCTTGGGGTCCGAGGGTGTAGCCGCAGCATTATAGTGGCATGACAGCGACAGTGAAAAGCAGGGCACACCTAGCTTGCCTGGAATTGAGACACTTGGCGGTGCGGAGAAAATCCATGTTCTTGTGATCCGTCCACACATAATGTAAGGATTTTCCTCCCCCTCCAACCAGTTCCTCCACTCCTCCAACGCCATCTTCACCGCAAGAAGCTCACGATTCCCCACATCATAATTCCTCCCCATGGCGTTAAGACGATGGGAGAAGGAGGCGCAGGGATGTAAATGGAGATCCAGGGCAGAACGCTGGGACAGGACAGCCCCCACTCCGACATCCGAAGCATCAGCCTCCACCACGAACTGACGGGACGGGTGAGGATGAACCAATATGGGAGCTGTGGTGAAGCGGTGCTTGAGGTCCCGGAACGCCCGGTCAGCAGTTGGGGACCACGTGAACGGAAACTTGGGAGAGGTGAGTGCAGACAGGGGGGAAGCCAGGGTGCTGTAACCCCAGATAAAGCGGTGATAAAAGTTGGCAAATCTCAGAAAACGTTGCAGCTTCAACAGGGAAAACAGATCAGGTTGTGACATTTTGATCTAAAAAAAGTTTACGTTCAAATGGCTCTCCTGCGAAGTAGTCACACGCGACATACACCTAGTTTCCTGAAACGAGTCACATATTTGTGATTAAACTGAGAACTGGCTAGCTCCGTACAAAATGTAACGTGTCCCATTAGTAAAGAGATTTTAACAGGACCAATGGCATAGGCTCCGTTATGGATAGGGGTTCCAACCAACACATGAAAATCAGATTTCAACCCGCCAGGCGCAACACAAAACTCAGGAATAACAATATAATTCATGCCTTACCTTTGAAGAACTTCTTCTGTTGGCACTCCAATATGTCCCATAAACATCACAAATGGTCCTTTTGTTCGATTAATTCCTTCGTTATATCTCCAAAATGTCCATTTATTTGGCGCGTTTGATTCAGAAAAACACCGGTTCCAACTCGCCAGCACGACTACAAAATATCTAATAAGTTTCCTGTAAACGCTGTCCAAACATTTCAAACAACTTTCCTAATCCAACATTATGTATTTTAAAACATAAATAATCGCTACAATTTAAGACTGTGTTCAATACCGAATAAAAAACAACGTGAAGCATGTGACCTGGAGCGCGCATCAAAACATTAGAGAGAACTAGGCTAGACCCTCGTTCTGAACAGCCGTACTTCTTCATTTCTCTAAAGAAAAACATCAACCAGTTTCTAAAGTCTGTTGACATCTAGTGGAAGCAATAGGAACTGCAACCAAGTGCCACAGAAATATAGGTTTCCATAGAAACCTCATTGAAAACAGAGTCACCTCAACATTTTTTTTTCCTGGATGCTTTGTCCTCGGAGTTTCGCCTGCCAAATACGTTCTGTTATACTCACAGACATTATTTTAACAGTTTTAGAAACTTTAGAGTGTTTCTATCCAAATCTACCAATTATATGCATATCCTAGCTTCTGGGCCTGAGTAGCAGGCAGTTTACTTTGGGCATGCTTTTCATCCATACATCCGAATGCTGCCCCCTATCCAACAAAAGTTAACACACACTCACACGTTCACACATATAAATGCCTTCACAAATACATTCAGGCATCACATCGGTGGGTGCTTACATTTGTCCTATTTCACACATGTACAAGTGTGCATTAATACGAATGTGTGAAATCAACTGCGACCCTGAAGCAATTAGGGTTAAGTGCCTTGCTCAAGGTACAGCAACAGATTTTTCATCTTGTCAGTTACTGGCCCAACGCTCTAACCGCTAGGCTACCATCCCACCTACTTATGCCTTTATTTGTAATATACATACATGTGCGTGTGTATTTGTGTGTGTGCATGTTTGTGTGCATGTGCATGTGTGTGTATGTGTGTGTACGTGTGTGTCTATGTGTGTGTGTGTGTATATGCGTGTGTATGTGTATGAGTGTATATGTGCGTGTGTATGTGGGTAAATAGACAGATCCATAATTTTAGTCTGGAGCCCAGGATTCCCATAGTGGTCAGGGACAAATCAGGGTGGCCAGCTTCCAGCGACAGCTTATGCAAGAAATGTTTGTGTGTGTGCGCATGTGTGTGTGTGTGTCACATCCCCCCACATTATCTCATGATAAATTAATTAATACAGGCATATACAGTGAGGGAAAAAAGTATTTGATCCCCTGCTTATTTTGTACGTTTGCCCACTGACAAAGAAATTCTCAGTCTATAATTTTAATGGTAGGTTTATTTGAACAGTGAGAGAGAATAACAACAAAAAAATCAAGAAAAAAGCATGCCAAAAATGTTATAAATTGATTTGCATTTTAATGAGGGAAGTAAGTATTTGACCCCCTCTCAATTAGAAAGATTTCTGGCTCCCAGGTGTCTTTTATACAGGTAACGAGCTGAGATTAGGAGCACACTCTTAAAGGGAGTGCTCCTAATCTCAGTTTGTTACCTGTTTAAAATACACCTGTCCACAGAAGCAATCATTGATTGATCGGACAGTGTGGTTAGATTAACGAGAGTCTTGTCTTTAAAATGGTGTAAAATAGTCATATGTTTGAGAAATTGAAGTAATAGCATTTCTAAGGTATTTGAATAACGCGCCACGGGATTCAACTGGCTGTTGAGTAGGTTAATCCAGAGAGGTTAATCCCATAGAAAATCTGTGGAGGGAGCTGAAGGTTCGAGTTGCCAAACATCAGCCTCGAAACCTTAACCTCTCTGGGCCAGTGGGACGCTTGCATCCCACCTACTCAACAGCCAGTGTAATCCCGTGGCGCGATATTCAAATACCTTAGAAATGCTATTACTTCAATTTCTCAAACATATGACTATTTTACACCATTTTAAAAACAAGACTCTCGTTAATCTAACCACACTGTCCGATTTCAAAAAGGCTTTACAACGAAAGCAAAACATTAGATTATGTCAGCAGAGTACCCAGCCAGAAATAATCAGACACCCATTTTTCAAGCTAGCATATAATGTCACATAAACCCAAACCACAGCTAAATGCAGCACTAACCTTTGACGATCTTCATCAGATGACAATCCTAGGACATTATGTTATACAATACATACATGTTTTGTTCAATCAAGTTCATATTTATATCAAAAACCAGCTTTTTACATTAGCATGTGACTAGCATGTGACTAGCATTCCCACCGAACACTTCCGGTGAATTTACTTAATTACTCACGATAAACGTTCACAAAAAACATAACAATTATTTTAAGAATTATAGATACAGAACTCCTTTATGCACTCGCTATGTCCGATTTTAAAATAGCTTTTCGGTGAAAGCACATTTTGCAATATTCTGAGTAGATAGCCCGGCCATCACAAGCTAGCTATTTTGACACCCACCAAGTGTGGTACTCACCAAACTCCGATTTACTATTAGAAAAGTTTGATTACCTTTGCTGTTCTTCGTCAGAATGCACTCCCAGGACTTCTACTTCAATAACAAATGTCGGTTTGTTTCCAAATAATCCATAGTTATATCCAAATACCGTTTTGTTCGTGCGTTCAAGACACTATCCGAAGGGTAAAGAAGGGTGACGCGCCCGACGCGTTTCGTGACAAAAATGTCAAAATATTCCATTACCGTACTTCGAAGCATGTCAAACGCTGTTTAAAATCAATTTTTATGCTATTTTTCTCGTAAAAAAGCGATAATATTCCGACCGGGAGTCGTTGTTTTCGTTCAAAGAGAGAGAAAGTAAACATGGTGTCAGCTCGTGCACGCGCCTCCAGTCTCATTGTCCTCAGATCGACCACTATCCAAATGCGCTAATGTTTTTCAGCCATGGCCTGCAAAGCCACCATTCATCGTTCTGGCGCCTTCTGAGAGCCTATGGCAGCGTTAGAAAATGTCACGTTATGCCAGAGATCCCCTATTTTGGTTAGAGATGATCAAGAAGGCCAAGAAATAGTCAGAGAGAGCGCTTCGTGTTTGGAATCTTCTCAGGTTTTGGCCTGCCAAATGAGTTCTGTTATACTCACAGACACCATTCAAACAGTTTTAGAAACGTTAGGTGGTTTCTATCCAAATCAAACAATTATATGCATATTCGAGTTACTGGGCAGGAGTAGTAACCAGATTAAATCGGGTACGTTTTTTATCCGGCCGTGCAAATACTGCCCCCTATCCCCAACAGGTTAATGACTTGGAGAAGATCTGCAAAGAGGAGTGGGACAAAATCCCTCCTGAGATGTGTGCAAACCTGCTGGCCAACTACAAGAAACATCTGACCTCTGTGATTGCCAACAAGGGTTTTGCCACCAAGTACTAAGTCATGTTTTGCAGAGGGGTCAAATACTTATTTCCCTCATTAAAATGCAAATAATTTTATAACATTTTTGACATGAGTTTTTCTGATTTTTTTGTTGTTGTTATTCTGTCTCTCACTGTTCAAATAAACCAACAATTAAAATTATAGACTGATAATTTCTTTATCAGTGGGCAAACGTACAAAATCAGCAGGGGATCAAATACTTTTTTCCCTCACTGTAGCCCACTCATACATTGCCTACAGTAGGAAAGTCAGGGTGTGATCCTTTCATATGAAATAGAAAATACCATTGAAACTTTACGTTGCTTCTCTATTTCTCCGAGAAGATTATACTTGACAAATCCCTCATGAAGAGTGTTTTTTCACTTAATTAATATTTCATTTTAATCAATGATAAACCTGCAGGCCATAGCTTCACCACTTAAGGTTTAGATTTATCACCTGTGTGTACATGTCTGTGTGTATTTGTGTGTGTGTGTTTGGTGATGATTGTCCACCTCGTCAGTCCTCCATGCATCCCTCTGATATCAGACCAGCATGGAGCCCAGCAGCACACATACCTAAACCCCTGACCCAGTGAGAGTGAGAGAGACTGAGAGAGAGAGACTGAGCGAGAGACTGAAAGAGAGAGAGAGACTGAGCGAGAGACTGAGAGAGAGAATGAGAGAGAGAATGAGAGAGAGAGAGAATGAGAGAAAGAGAGAGAGAATGATCCACAAAGAATTCGAAAACAAACCCGATTTTGATTTGTGACCTGTTGCCACAAGAAAAGGTCAACCAGTGAAGAACAAACACCATTGTAAATACAACCCATATTTATGCTTATTTATTTTCCCTTTTGTACTTTAACCATTTGTACATCGCTACAACACTGTATATATACATAATATGACATTTGTAATGTCTTTATTCTTTTGAAACTTCCTTTGAGTGTAATGTTTACTGTTCATTTTTATTGTTTATTTCACTTTTGTATATTGTCTACCTCACTTGCTTTGGCAATGTTAACATATGTTTCCCCATGCCAATAAAGCCCCTTGAATTGAATTGAATTGAATTGAGAGAGAGACTGAGCGAGAGACTGAGAGAGAGAGAGAGAGAGAGAGAGAGAGAGGGAGAGAGACAGAGCGACTGAGAGAGACAGAGACACTGAGAGTGAGACTGATAGAGAGATGAAGAGAGAGACTGAGAGAGACTGAGAGCGAGAATGACAGAGAGACTGACTGAGAGACTGAGACTGCAGTGTTTGTAGTAATGGTTCCTCTCTGTCCAAAAAGGGAAGCGGCGTCTCTTAAACACACTGTACCATGTGTATTAGCCTCATGATTTAGTCACAAAGCCTCCAACACACCTTCCCCACACACACACGTTACATTCACGCTGTTCTCCATCCTCTCTAAAATTGGTTCTCTGATGGGTTTTGGAACAGATTCGAGCACTTAGCCCAGCGTTTCCAAAACTTGGTTCTAGGGACCACAAGGGGTGCATGTTTGGGTTTATGCCCAAGTACTACACAGTGGATTCAAATAATCAAAGCTTGATGATTAGTTGATTATTTGAATCAGCTGTGTAGTGCTAGGGCAAAAACCAAAATGTTCACCCCTTGGGGTCCAGTGGACTAAGTTTGGGAAACGCTGCCTTAGCCCAGTCTTTGGCAACTATTCAATGCGCGATAACTGTTTTTGTGTGTGAGTCTCTGACCACAGTATTATTGTGAGGGTCTTTGCCTTTCAGTCAAGTTTAAGTGAGTTCCGGTCTGTTGATGTTACAGGTGTCTACTCCCTCTCTTTATGTAGAGAGGAATGAAGGGAAGGTGAAAGAGAAAGAGTAATCCATCTTTTGTCACGCTTACCGGTTTCCTAGCACGGAAAACAGATTGAGAGCAGCTTGATTATTGAAATGGATTGCACCATCAAGGAAGCAGCGAGGACAAAACACACATGTGCACGCACACACACACACACACACGTACAGACATACATACCACACACGCATACCACACACACATACACATACCACACACACGTACACACGCACGCACACGCACGCTCACGCACGCACACACACACACGTACACACACACATACCCCGCACGCACACACACACGTACACACACACATACCACGCACGCACGCACACACACACGCGCACACAGAGTTTAAGGAAGGAAAGATAGGAAGAATCAATGTCAGGTAATTATCTTCCTTGCTCTAAGTGATTTGTTTATCTACTTATTCCTCTTTGTTTATTTGACGGTCAATTCAGATGGCTTTATATTGAATGTGTCTGCAGCAAAAGGCACCGTAAAGGTTTGACTTTGATGCTTGATGAAGTGGGCTGTTTATCTGTTTATATTGTTAACACTTGTTGCATACTGATAAACAGCCCGATTAATCAACCCTGTCAGACTTTAGTTTAGAGTGAAACGGTCTGCTCAATAAGTTAACAATATAGTACAACACCGTATCATATCATACCCTCCTCTGTGACACCTCATACTCTATCTTACCTTCTGAAACTGCGTCTCTAACCTACTTTACTAGGTCACATGCGTAGAATACAACAGGTGTAGACCTTACCGTGAAATGCTTACTGACAAAAAATCTAAAATAAAATCAAAAGTAACAGAACAAAATAACAATACAGAGGCTATATACAGGGGTACCGGTACCGAGTCAATGTGCGGGAGGGTACAGGTTAGTCGAGGTAATTTGTACATGTAGGTAGGGTTAAAGTGACTATGCATAGATAATAAACAGCGAGTAGCAGCAGTGTTAAACAAAGGGGGGGGGGGGGGGGGGGGGTGTAAATAGTCCTGGTGGCCATTTCATTAATTGTTCAGCAGTCTTATGGCTTGGGGTAGAAGTTGTTGCGGAGACTTTTTGACCTAGACTTGGCGTTCCGTTACCGCTTGTCGTGCGTTAGCAGAGAGAACAGTCCACAGTATTACCTCTGGGACTGGAGTCTTTGACAATTTTTGGGGCTTTCCTCTGACATCGCCTAGTGTATTGGTCATGGTTACTAGGTTGAAGATGACAAAGGTTAAGACAAGAAGATTCTAATATCCCATAACTATTTTGAACAATTCTAAACAATGGGACAAGTGATGCTAGTTAGCAACCCCCATACTTACACCATCATATCACGTGTGCATGGAATAATAACTTACTGCAGCTATGGGTAGCGGAAATGATAACTTACTACTATAGTACAGCCCATGTGAATTGGTTGGGGAATGCAGTCAGGTCACCCGTGATACAAGTCAGTATTTGACATCCATCCATGCTATGAGGACTTCGGGAGATGATGTGGAAACTGGCCACTAGCGGCAACAGTGAGCGCTGTTCAAGTAGGTTTTGGTTTTGCTAGGGCGTTGAGGATGGGGTTGGCCGATGGGTGGAAGCATCTGCCTCTGATTCCAAAGGTTGCAAGTATGAATCCAGCAATAAAATGTTTTTTATTTTTTTATTTTTGTTTTAAGCATATCCCAAACCTTAACCCTTACCTTTTCCATTCAGAGTTAATGCCTAACCTTATGGAGTTAATGCCTAAACTTAACCATTAACACTTCGAAATTTGACTTTTCTTCCAACTTCAAAATTTGACATGTGAGAAACATGGATGAATGTCTAATTCTGACATACTATATTATAGAATGTTTGCAGAGTGTAAGTTATACAACTGATAACTTGCTACATACATTGTGTATGGGTTCTAGACTTGGAATGAGAACTTACTGTATCATGGAAATATGGTATGATGTGGTATGACAAAATTATGCGTATGATCATCCTACTGCACTCCTGAGACTTTGTAAATAGGCCTTTACTATGGTAAAGGTCTCTGGCTCCAGGCCCCAAGCATGGAGGAGGGTGTGTGTTCAAGTCCTGTTTGTCCTGATTGGGAGCCAGCCCCGTTGGTAGTGTCATCTTCCCTGTCAGTCACAGGGGTGGAGGAGGATGTGTGTTCCAGTCCTATTCGGGAGCCAGCCCCATTGGTAGTGTCATCTTCCCTGTCAGTCACAGGGGTGGAGGAGGATGTGTGTTCCAGTCCTATTCGGGAGCCAGCCCCATTGGTAGTGCCATCTTCCGTGTCAGTCACAGGGGACCCAAGGGGAGTCAGGGCAGGCAGGAACTGCTCATTACAATATGTTTGTTACTCTGCCTGCCAACTGCTGAGCTCTTATTAAACACACAGACACACACACACAGACACATGTTTGCCACGCAGCCTGTGAACTGCAGAGCTCTTATTAAAAATGTATCTGCAAGCTGTTTCGTGTTGCTGCTTCGCTGAGGAATTCATTACCTCTTCACCACATGCCACTGTCACACACACACACACACACACACACACACACACACACACACACACACACACACACACACACACACACACACACACACACACACACACACACACACACACACACACACATACACACACACACACAATCCTGCAAGCCAACCCGACCTGTGGAATAAAACAACAGCTTTCCATTTAGAATGGTTCAGATCCAAACCAACACACAGTCTGTTTGGAGGGGAGAGAGAGGGATGAGGAGGAGGAGAGGAAAGTGGAGTGAAGGAATGGTTGTCTCCCTCAAGTTTTCACTCTGTTTGATCCCTACAACAGCAGGGTGACTCTCTCTATCACTCATCCACTGTCTCGCTTTCCTTCTTTCTCTCTCTCTTTACCTTCTCCTTCTCTCTCTTTGTGGTTCATCCATCTAGCTCTCACAGGCTCACATCAGAATTAAACGTTCATCCATGTTTCTCAAACGTCAAATTCCGAACTTGTTACAAAAGTCAAAGTGTTGAAGCTTAAATTTAGGCGTTAACAGATTGGAAGAATGGTGCCGGGGGTGGCTGCTATTTTACGGACTCCTAACTAATTGTGCTATTTTGTGTTTCTTCACATTGTTTGTAACTTATTTTGTACATTATGTTGATGCTACTGTCTATTAAGACAGAAAAGAGCTTCTGGATATCAGAACAGCGATTACTCACCTCGAACTGGACAACATGTTATTCTTTAACTTCTTTGAGATAGGGGGCAGTATTTTCACGGCCGGATAAAAAACGTACTCGATTTAATCTGGTTACTACTCCTGCCCAGAAACTAGAATATGCATATAATTAGGAGATTTGGATAGAAAACACTCTAAAGTTTCTAAAACTGTTTGAATGGTGTCTGTGAGTATAACAGAACTCATATGGCAGGCCAAAAGCTGAGAAGATTCCATACAGGAAGTGCCCTGTCTGACAATTTGTTGTCCTTCTGTTGCATCTCTATCGAAAATACAGCATCTGTGCTGTAACGTGACATTTTCTAAGGCTTCCATTGGCTCTCTAAAGCCACCAGAAAGTGGAATGGGGTGTCTGCTGTCTCTGGGCAAAGAACAGCAGCAGAATTTGTAAGTGGTCAGCCTGGGGACAGTGAGACTTAGATGCGCATTCACGAGACGACTCCATTTTTTTCTTTCAGACGTTGAATGAATACAACGTTGCCCTGTTGGAATTTTATCGCTATTTTACGAGAAAAAGAGCATAAAAATTGATTTTAAACAGCGTTTGACATGCTTCTAAGTACGGTAATGGAATATTTTGAATTGTTTTGTCACGAAATGCACTTGCGCGTTACCCTTCGGATAGTGACCTGAACGCACGAATAAAACAGAGGTATTTGGATATAACTATGGATTATTTGGAACCAAAACAACATTTGTTGTTGAAGTAGAAGTCCTGGGAGTGCATTCTGACGAAGAACAGCAAAGGTAATCCAATTTTTCTAATAGTAATTCTGAGTTTAGGTTGCCCCAAACTTGGTGGGTGTCAAATTAGCTAGGCTGTGATGGCCGAGCTATGTACTCAGAATATTGCAAAATGTGCTTTTGCCGAAAAGCTATTTTAAAATCTGACATAGCATTTGCATAAAGAAGTTCTGTATCTATAATTCTTAAAATAGTTGTTATGTATTTTGTCAATGTTTATCATGAGTAATTTAGTAAATTCACCGGAAGTGTTCGGTGGGTATGCTAGTTCTGAACATCACATGCTAATGTAAAAAGCTGGTTTTTGATATAAATATGAACTTGATTGAACAAAACATGCATGTATTGTATAACATAATGTCCTAGGAGTGTCATCTGATGAAGATCATCGAAGGTTAGTGCTGCATTTAGCTGTGGTTTTGGTTTTTGGGACATATATTCCTGCTTTGAAAATGGGTGTGTGATTATTTTTGGCAGGGTACTCTCCTGACAATCTAATGTTTTGCTTTCGCTGTAAAGCCTTTTTGAAATCGGACAACGTGGTTAGATTAACGAGAGTCTTATCTTTAAAATGGTGTAAAATAGTCATATGTTTGAGAAATTGAAGTTATAGCATTTATGAGGTATTTGTATTTCGCGCCACACGATTCCACTGGCTGTTGACTAGGGTGGGACGCAAACGTCCCACTGGCCCAGAGAGGTTAAGCCTGCAGCTTTGATATGTGCTGAGAGAAGGACAGTGTACCGTCTAGCCATACTCCCAAGTACTTGTATGAAGTGACTACCTCAAGCTCTAATCCCTCAGAGGTAGTAATCACACCTGTGGGGAGAGGGGAATTCTTCTTACCAAACCACATTACCTTTGCTTTGGAGGTGTTCAGAACAAGGTTAAGGGCAGAGCAAGCTTGTTGGACACTAAGAAAGCTTTGTTGTAGAGCGTTTATCACAAAATCCGGGGAGGGGCCAGTTAAGTATAAGACTGTGTCATCTGCATATAAATGGATGAGAGAGCTTTCTTCTGCCTGAGCTATGTTGTTGATGTCAATTGAGAAGAGTGTGGGGCTTAGGATCGAGCCTTGGGGTACACCCTTGATGACAGGCAGTGGGTGAGACAGAAGATGTTCTGACTTTATGCACTGCACTCTTTGAGAGAGGTTGTTAGCAAACTAGGCCAAAGACCCCTTAGAAACAACTTTGCAATATATATATTTTTGTTGTTATTTATCACATTATTAACCCAGAATGCTTTTTGCATTATTACAGTGGCAGTAACTCACCAGCATTTCGACCAGAAATACGACTTTCCTGAATTGAATCCTGTGTTCGTATCCCCCAAGACATTGAACTTATCCCAGAGGCTGCTCAAAGACACTGCTGGAAGAGAAGAGGTATTCGGAGTGGACTTTTAGTCTGACTCAGGAGGTGTGCATAACATCCACCACTTCCGAGTATATTACTCGCTAACGTTCAGTCACTGGACAATAAAGTAGACGAGTTCAGAGCAAGGATCTCCTTCCAGAGAGACATCAAGGACTGTAACATACTCTGTTTCACGGAATCATGGCTCTCTCCGCACATACTGTCCCCGTTCATACAGCCAGCTGGGTTCTCAGTACATCATGCGGATAGGAATACAGAACTTTCCGGGAAGAAGAAAGGTGGAGGTGTATGTTTAATGATTAACTACTCATGATGTGAGTGTGGTAACATAAATGAACTCAAGTCCTTTTGTTTACACGACCTAGAATACCTCACAATCAAATGCTGACCGCATTACCTCCCGAGAGAATTCTCTTCGGTCATTGTTACAGAGTGTTTATTCCCCCTCAAGCCGATACCACAACACCTCTCAAGGAATTACACTGGAATTTGTGCGAACTGAAAACCGCATATCCATTTATCATAGCTGTGGACTTCATCAAAACAAATCTGAGGAAAACGCTATCGAAGTTCTATGGCCGCCTCGCTTCGCGTTCCTAGGAAACTATGCAGTATATAATTTTTTATGTGTTATTTCTTACATTGTTACCCCAGGTAATCTTAGGTTTTATTACATACAGTCTGGAGGAATTATTAGATATAAAAGCAACGTCAACTCACCAACATTACGACCAGGAATATGACTTTCCCGAAGCGGATCCTCTGTTTGGCCTACCACTCAGGACAATGGATCGGATGCCAGCCGGTGACCCAAAACAACGCCGCCGTAGATGGGGCAGACGGAGCGGTCTTCTGGTCAGGCTTCGTAGACGGGCACATCGTGCATCGCTCCCGAGCATACTACTCGCCAATGTCCAGTCTCTTGACAACAAGGTAGGCAAAATCCGAGCAAGGGTAGCATTCCAGAGAGACATCCGAGACTGTAACGTTCTTTGTTTCACGGAAACATGGCTCACTCGAGACACGCTATCTGAGTCGGTACAGCCACCTGGTTTCTTCACGCATCGCGCCGACAGAAACAAGCATCCCTCTGGTAAGAAGAAGGGCGGGGGTGTATGCCTTATGATTAACGAGATGTGGTGTGATCATAACAACATACAGGAACTCAATTCCTTTTGTTCACCTGACTTAGAATTCCTCACAATCAAATGCCGACCGCATTATCTACCAAGAGAATTCTCTTCGATCATAATCACAGTCGTGTATATTCCCCTCCAAGCAGACACATCGACGGCCCTAAAGGAACTTCATTGGACTCTATGTAAACTGGAAACCACACATCCTGAGGCTGCATTTATTGTAGCCGGGGATTTTAACAAGGCTAATCTGAAAACAAGGCTCCCCAAATTCTATCAGCATATCGATTGTGCTACCAGGGCTGGTAAAACCCTGGACCAGTCATTCTAACTTCCGCGATGCATATAAGGCCCTCCCCCGCCCTCCCTTCGGAAAAGCTGACCACGACTCCATTTTGTTGCTCCCAGCCTATAGACAGAGCCTTAAACAGGAAGCACCCTCGCTCAGGTCTGTTCAATGCTGGTCCGACCAATCGGATTCCACGCTTCAAGATTGCTTCGATCACGTGAACTGGGATATGTTCTGCATTGCGGCTAACAACAACATTGATGTATACGCTGATTCGGTGTGCGAGTTTATTAACAAGTGCATCAGTGATGTTGTACCCACAGCGTCTATTAAAACATTCCCCAACCAGAAACCGTGGATTGATGGCAGCATTCGCGCAAAACTGTATGCGCAAACCACTGCTTTTAATCAGGGCAAGGTGACCGGAAACATAACCGAATACAAACAGTGTAGCTATTCCCTCCGCAAGGCAATCAACCAAGCTAAGCATCAGTATAGAGACAAAGTGGAGTCACAACGGCTCAAACACGAGAGGTATGTGGCAGGGTCTACAGTCAATCACGGACTACAAAAGAAAAACCAGCCCCGTCGCGGATCACAATGCCTTGCTCCCAGACAGACTAAACAACTTTTTGGCTCGCTTTGAGGACAATACAGTGCCACTGACACGGCCCGCTACTAAAACCTGCGGGCTCTCCTTCACTGCAGCCAACGTGAGTAAAACATTTAAACGTGTTAACCCTCGCAAGACTGCAGGCCCAGATGGCATCCCCGGCCGCATCCTCAGAGCATGCCCAGACTAGCTGGCTGGTGTGTTTACGGACATATTCAATCATTCCTTATCCCAGTCTGCTGTCCCCACATGCTTCAAGAGGGCCACCATTGTTCCTGTTCCCAAGAAAGCTAAGGTAACTGAGCTAAATGACTACCGCCCTGTAGCACTCACTTCAGTCGTCATGAAGTGCTTTGAGAGACTAGTCAAGGACCATATCACCTCCACTCTACCTGACACCCTAGACCCACTCCAATTTGCTTACCGCCCCCATAGATCCACAGACGACGCAATCGCCATCACACTGCACACTGCCCTAACCCATCTGGACAAGAGGAATACCTATGTAAGAATGCTATTCATCGATTACAGCTCAGCGTTTAACACCATATACCCTCCAAACTCCTCATTAAGCTCGAGACCCTGGGTCTTGACCCCGCCCTGTGCAACTGGGTCCTGGACTTCCTGACGGGCCTCCCCCAGGTGGTGAGGGTAGGTAACAACATCTCCACCCCGCTGACCCTTAACACTGGGTCCCCACAAGGGTGCGTTCTCAGCCCTCTCCTGTACTCCCTGTTCACCCACGACTGCGTTATATAATGTTTACATACCCTATATTACTCATCCCATATGTATATACTGTACGCTATACCATCTACTGCATCTTGCCATCTTGATGTAATTAAATGTATCACTAGCCACTTTAAACAATGCCACTTCATATAATGTTTTCATTCCCTACATTACTCATCTCATATGTATATACTGTACCCTATAACATCTACTGCATCTTGCCATCTTGAAGTAATTATCACTAGCCACTTTAAACAATGCCGCTTTATGTTTCATACCCTACATTACTCATCTCATATGTATATACTGTACTCTTACCATCTACTGCATCTTGCCTATGCCGTTCGGCCATCACTCATTTATATATTTTTATGTACATATTCGTATTCATTCCTTTACACTTGTGTGTGTATAAGGTAGTTGTTGTGGAATTGTTAAGATATATTACTTGTTAGATATTACTGCATAGTCGGAACTAGAAGCACAAGCATTTCGCTACACTTGCATTAACATCTGCTAACCATGTGTATGTGACAAATACATTTGATTTGATTTGAACGCATTGCATGTAGTACTCGCGCTTCAAAAATTCTCAATAATTATTTCTCTACCTTCCGGGATTGCTACAAGGCCCTCGTTTTGGCAAATAAGATCACAACTCCATTCTACTCCTCCCTTCCTAAAGGCAGAAACTCAAACAGGACGTACCCGTGCTATTCAACGCTGGTCTGACCTATCGATATCCATAATTCAAGATTGTTTTGATCAGACGGACTGGGATATGTTCCAGGTTGCCTCTGAGAATAACATTGATGTATACACTGATAGGGTGACCGAATTCATCAGGAAGTGTATAGGGAATGTTCTTCCCACTGTGACGATTAAGACCTATCCAAACCAAAAACTGTGGATAGATGGAAGCATTCGTGCAAATCTGAAAGCTCGAACCCCTGCATTTAATCACGGCAAGGTGATTGGGGTTATGGTAGATTATAAACAGTGTCGTTATGCCCTCCATAAGGCAATAAAAGAGGCAAAATGTCAGTACAGAGACAAAGTGGAGTCCCAATTCAACAGCTCACACACAAGACGTATGTTGCAGGGATTACAAAGGGAAAACCAGCCATGTCTTGGTACTGATGTCTTGCTCCTGGACAAGCTAAACACCTTCTTCACTCACTTTGAAGATAATTCAGTGCCACCGAAGCAGGCCACTGATGAGGACTGTGTGCTCTCTTTCTTGCGTGGCCGACGTGAGTTAGCCGTTTAAGCGTGTTAACCCTCGCAAGGCTGCCGGGCCAGACGGCATCCCTAGCCGCGTCCTCAGAGCATGAGCAGACCAGCTGTCTGTAGAGTTTACGGATATATTCAATCTCCCCCTATCTCAGTCTGCTGTCCCCACTTGCTTCAAGATGGCCACCATTGTTCTGGTACACTACCCTATCCCATCTGGACAAGAGGAAAATCTATGTAAGAATGCTGTTCTTTGACTACAGCTCAGCCTTCAACACCATAGTACCCTCCAAGCTCATCATTCAGCTCGGGGCCCTGGGTCTGAACCCCACCCTGTGCAACTTGGTCCTGGACATCCTGACGGGCCACCCCAGGTGATGAAGAGAGACAACAACACCTCCGCTACGCTGATCCTCAACACAATGACACCACAAAGGGTGTGTGCTCAGCCCCCTCCTGTACTCCCTGTTCACCCATGATTGCGTGGCCACGCACGACTCCAACTCAATAATCAAGTTTGTAGTGACACAACAGTGGTAGGTCTGATTATCAACAACGACGAGACAACCTACATTGAGGAGGTGAGGGCCCTGGCGGAGTGATGTCAGGAAAATAACCTCTCCTTCAACGTCAACAAAACAAAGTATCTATCTATCTATCTGGTATATTAAATCGAGCACACAGCCATGCACTCTCCATAGACACATTTTGGCAGTAGAATGGCCTTACTGAAGAGCTCAGTGACCTTCAACGTGGCACCGTCATAGGATACCACCTTTCCAACAAGTCAGTTCGTAAAATTTCTGGCCCGGTCAATTGTAAGTGCTGTTATTGTGAGGTGGAAAAGTTTTGGAGTGTTCACGACTTTCGCCGAAGTTGGTCCCTCTCCTTGTTCGGGCGGCTTTCGGCGGTCGAAGTTGCCAACCTTCTAGCCATCGCTGATCCTCTTTTCATTTTCCTTTGGTTTTGTCTTGTCTTGTATCACACCTGGTTCCAATCCCATTCATTACATGTTGTGTATTTAACCCTCTGTTCCCCCTCATTGTCCTTGTCGGTGATTGTTTGTTCATAAGCTATGTGCAAGATATGTTCTGTGTGCGACGGGTTTTGTACCAACTTGTATTATTTTGTATATTTTGGTTTTCAAAGTTTTTGAGCACTTATTATACTGCTCCATTTTATACCAAGTTCGATCTCCTGTGCCTGACTTCCCTGCCACCTGCACCCACCCTTACATGGAGCAACAACGGCTCAGCCGCAAAGTGGTCGGCTACACAAGCTCACAGAACGGGACCGCCGAATGCTGAAGCACTTAGTGACTAAAAATTGTCTGTGTTTGGTTGCAACACTCGCTACCGACTTCCTAACTACCTACAGCACAAGAACTGTTAATCTGGAGCTTCAAGAAATGGGTTTCCATGGGCGAGCAGCCACACACAAACCTAAGATCCCCATGCACAATGCCAAGCATCGGCTGTAGTGGTGTAAAGCTCACCGCCATTGGACTCTGGAACAGTGGAAACATGTTCGCTGGAGTAAAGAATCACGCTTCACCATCTGGCAGTCCCACAAACAAATCTGGGTTTGGCGGATGCCAGGCGAACGCTACCAGCCCCAATGCACAGTGCCAACTGTAAAGTTGGTGGAGGAGAAATAATGGTCTGGGACTGTATTTTATGGTTCGGGCTAGGCCCCTTAGTTCCAGTGAAGGGAAATCATAACACTACAGCGTACAATAACATTCTAGACGATTCTGTGCTTCCAATGTTGTGGCAACAGTTTGGGGAAGGCCCTTTCCTGTTTCAGCATGACAAAGCCCCCATGCACAAAGCAAGGTCCATACAGAAATGGTTTATCGAGATCGGTGTGGAAGAACTTGACTGGCCTGCACAGAGCCCTGACCTCAACTCCATCAAACACCTTTGGGATGAATTAGAACACAGACTGCGAGCCAGGCCTAATATCCCAACATCAGTGCCCTAACTCTCTTGTGGTTGATTGGAAGCAAAATAGTAAACCAGTCAAAAGTTTGGACACTTGCTTGGGCCAAGAAACATGAGCAATGGACATTAGACCTCTGGAAATCTGTCCTTGGTCTGATGAGTCCAAATGTAAGATTTTTGATTCCAACCGCTGTGTCTTTGTGAGATGCAGAGTAGGTAAACGGATGATCTCCACATTTCTGTTTCCCACCGTGAAGCATGGAGGAGGAGGTGTGACAATGTCAGTGATTTATTTAAAATTCAAGGCACACTTAACCTGCATGGCTACCACAGCATTCTGCAGTGATACACCATCCCATCTTGTTTGCGCTTAGTGGGACTATCATTTGTTTTTCAACAGGACAATGACCCAACAGACCTCCAGGCTGTGTAAGGGCTATTTGACTAAGGAGAGTGATGGAGTGCTGCATCACATGACCTGTCCTCCACAATCACCCGACCTCAACCCAGTTGAGATGGTTTGGGATGAATTGGACCGCAGAGTGAAGGAAAATCAGCCAACAAGTGCTCAGCATATGTGGGAACTCCTTCAAGACAGTTGGAAAAGCACTGTCATCAAGGCAAAGGGTGGCTACATTGAAGAATCTCAAATACACAATATATTTTGATTTGTTTAACACCTTTTTGGTTACTGCATGATTCCATATGTGTTCTTTCATAAATTTGATGTCTTCACTATTATTCTACAATGTAGAAAATAGTAAAAAATAAAGAAAAACCCCTTGAATGAGTAGGTGTGTATGTGTGTATACATATATATATATATATATTACTCTCCGGACTCCGAATTTGCTCGTCCTAATATTCTATATTTCTTAATTCCATTCTTTTAGATTTGTGTGTATTGTTACTGCACTGCTGGATCGAGGAACACCAGCATTTCGCTACACTAACAAAAGATGTGTATGCGAGCAATACGATTTGATTTTAACTCCACCATCTTAAAGTCATGTGTTACCTCCAAATGGTTAAGGTTTGGGATAGGCTGACAAAAAAATCTGAAAAATAACTTTTTATTGTTGGATTCAACCTTAGGAATCAGATGCTTACGCCCATCCACTATCCCTTTCCACAACCCACTAGCAAAACCAAAACCTACTTGAAAGTAACAGCACTCACTGTTGCCCCTAGTGACTGGTCATCTCCTGACGTCCTCAGACATGGATGGACGTGAAATACTGGCTTGTATCATGGATGACCTGCCTGGGTTCATCTGTGATGTTGATGATCAGGTAAATGAAAAATTATAGGTCTTCAGCATCACTCAGCATTACCCCCCCCCCCCCCCCCATTCCCCATACACACACACCTACACACACATGCATACACTCCTCATATGTTCATCAAACAAACACAACTCCTCTCAAAACATCCTGTATAAAAACACCACACTCACCCACTTGCATAAAACACACACACATCTGCCAAGCAGAACCATTTGAATGAAACAATAAACAGCTCTGGTTTAAAGCTCATTACCCACTCCAGTGAGCAGAGGCAATCCTAATCTTTTTTATTTTTTTATTTTTTTACTTTTTACTGCATTTCTCTCCCCAATTTCGTGATATCCAATTGGTAGTTACAATCTTGTGCCATTGCTGCAACTCCCGTACGGACTCGAGAGAGGTGAAGGTCGAGAACCATGCCTCCTCCGAAACACGACCCGCCAAGCCGCACTGCTTCTTGACACACTGCTCACTTAACCTGGAAGCCAGCCGCGCTAATGTGTTGGAGTAAACACCAGTGCCCAGCCTCCACAAGGAGTTGCTAGAGTGCAATTGGACAAGGACATCCCAGCCGGACAACCCTCCTCTAACCTGGACGACGCTGGGCCAATTGTACACCACCTCATGGGTCTTCCAGTTCACGGCCGGCTGCAACAAAGCCCGGAATCGAACCCGGATCTGTAGTGACACCTCTAGCATTGAGATGCAGTGCCTTAGACCGCTGCGCCACTCGGGAGGCCGAGGCAATCTTATTCTGGCATTGAGCTGTGTGTGTGTCATATTACCTACACATTTAGTATTCATCTGCTCCCAGCTCACTTTTACAACAAGCTCTCACAGCTGCACGTCAGAATTAGATGTTCATCCATGTTCCTCAAACATCAAATTTCAAAGTGTTTGATGTATCACTCTGTCCAGTACAGTGCTTTAACTCCTGCTCAAGTAAGGAAAGTCTAGTCAATAAGAAAAAAATGATGATGGCTGATTGAAGATGCTTTATTTTGTCACTAATAGTCTCTTCCTCTATGTTTTACACAGTAAGCTTTGTGTGTGTGTGTTTTCTCTCTCTGTGTGTGTATGTGAGTATGTGTTTACCGTACGTGTGTGTATGAGGAAGACAGAGATTAGCAGGGGTAATGAGTGTGTGACAGTAAGACAGAGCGGCAGCGTCTGTGGTTTGGGGACAGTGACTGATGTGAAGGTCTCTGTGGTGTAGCGGTGTCTGTGGTGAACAGTCTCTGTGGTGTAACAGTCTCTGGGGTGTAACAGGACCGATGGCAGATAAATGACCAGGCTCATCCTGCAGTATATACATGTTGTTACACACACACACGTTTTAGCCCGGTGAACTAACTTCTTGGTATTTACCAAGTGAGAAAACAAAGTCTGTAGGTCTTATAGTCCACACCAGTTTAGTTCACCAAATCTCCCCAACATCTTACAGAACAGCAGCTTGTTCTTGCTCAGTCGGGAACAACCTTCCTTACAGTACAACACCCTTTCACATCACACGTCTGTTTTTAGCTCATTTAAGATTAGCGGCTCAATGAAAACTTGTTGGAAGGATTGTATTACTGTTTAGGTTCTTTGAATGGTACAGTGGTAGCAGCCTGTTGATATGTGATTATCCACAAGCCAAAGGCTGTGGGAAAATAGCGAGATTCTGCTCTGTTCTGTTTGGTGTTGAACTCTTGCGATGGGTAACATGAAAGGTGGACGTACAACTGATTTACATATTCTGGCAGATTTGCATAGTCATAGGACGCAGCATTTAAAATTGTACAGTATTTTACTCAGACTTCTGTGTAATCTTATTTCCTGCTCAGGGGCCAGGATGTTTTTTTTGCGGTTCAGCATCTACCAGGCCACTCTGTGATTCTGTACCATGCTCTTAACAATACAACACATTCCATGAAACTGACAAGATGGCTAAACCACAGATAAGTACCCAGCAATTTGACAGTCAAGAGGTACAGTACTTCAGGTCTCAGGAAGGTGACGTCACTGTGTGATGAGGACAGGCTGCCATCAACGACATCTGGCCCTCTGTTCTGTTCTGTCCTGAAGCCTGTCTGTCCTGAAGCCTGTCTGTCCTGAAGCCTGTCTGTCCTGAAGCCTGTCTGTCCTGAAGTCCGTCTGTCCTGAAGTCCATCTGTTCTGAAGCCTGTCTGTTCTGAAGTCTGTCTGTTCTGGCCCTGCGAGCCTCACACAGTATGAGTACAGCCTGGCACATATGCTAATAACTGTTTGTGCGTGTGTGCGCGTGCATATTCTTTTGTGGGTATCTGTTCCCTCTTGCGTGTGTGTATTTGTGAGTCGCCAAGCCAAATTAGATTTGGTTATCCGAAACGAGGAGGGGAAGAGACGCATGGAGGAATTTTCTCAGCGCGACTCATAAATAGTTTATCCACCCAGAGCAGATTCATCAAGTAGTGTAAGGGATAAATTATATTTCTCTCCTAACTCCCCCCTTTTTCCTCTCCTCCAGAAGAGAGGGATTGAATAAAAGATGAGGGCATGCTAATCCTCAGGCTTAGGAGGGGTTATACCTGCAACTCTGATGTAAGAGAGAGATGGGGCCTCTATTGAACATGCTGTCACTGATCCTATCACCTACAGGAGCTGGGAATGGAATGGGATGAGATGGGATGGGCTCATATCTACACTAATGAAAAGGTATCTTCACCGTGAGGACCTAATGTTATTCACATCCTCGCTTATCTGCATACAATATCTGGGTGGCGGACATGTATGCCTACACACACACACACACACACACCTTGTCAGCCTGCCCACTCAAACTCTGACTGTTTGCCCAATGGGAGATGATTATACATGTCGGTTACTTTTGATCGTCCAATGAGGCGCTAGAGATTCTGAAATCCCCTCCACTCCCCATAATCCCATGATGGTGTCTCTGGAACACACAGAATGGCCCTTAGGCCCTTTTGGCACCGGTTTGGTATTTTGTTGCTCGATTTCCCCACGTTGCTCAATACAGTAGATATCTATCTATATATCATCTCTGTCACTGACGATGAACTGACCCAAAGCTCTATCACCATAGTGACGGCTGTTTGGTCTGGGCCCCGATAGACAGACATTTTAGAGATTGCCTATTATGCTGTGCTTGAGAGAGAGGGTGAGAGAGTGTGGGTGTGCTCCCCTGTAAATTCTCTTCAATCTCCACTTGTTGGTGTGTGTGTGTGTGTGTGTGTGTGTGTCTGTGTTCCTTGGGTGTAAACTCTCCCCATTCAATTTGTTGGCATAAATTATAGATCGGTGTTGCCATGGGATCAGAGAGGATTGCTTCTCAAGGGGTAAATACCCTACTCGCACACCTGAGCCCATCCTCCTATCCTGTCTCCTCTCCTTTCATTTCTGTCCTCCCCCCTCCCCTCTCCTCTCTCCCTCAAGCCAACCCTGTAAAAAGTGCTATACCAACTGTTTGTTATCCATGGTTGGTGGTGTGCTGTTGGGCTGCTAATGGCATACAACCATATACTCTATCAATACAGTGGTTCCTCCTTTAAAACGATGTGAGCTTGCACTGCGGAACTTAGAGGTACCCAGCGTCACGGATTCATTGCTCCAGACCACAACAAGGGGGAGTTAGAACACCATTATACATTTGGGTCCCAAGGTTTTTATATGACCAATCATATCGAGTGGTTCCAATGGCAAATTTGACGTGAGTCACCTGTCCCTGGGTGAAGATCGCTGACAAAACAATACGGTGGAACCAAATGTAAGTATTTATAACGTCATAACGAGTCAAGCAAAAAATGTACAATTGAGAGGAATATCTTAGTTTATGTAGAGACAAACGTTTGTGCATACTTTTTTGTCATAAAGTTAATTTACGAAAATTGCTTTTTAGCAAGTTATCTGACTAGCTAATATTAGCCAGCTAGCTAGCTAGTGTTATGACAGGAGAATGAATTTGTAATTTGTGTTGTTTAATGTTTGTCTAACCTCTCTAGGGTAGGGGGCAGTATTTTCACATCCGGATAAAAAACGTACCCGATTTAATCTGGTTATTACTCCTGCCCAGAAACTAGAATATGCATATAATTGTTTGATTTGGATAGAAAAAACCCTAAAGTTTCTAAAACTGTTTCAATGGTGTCTGTGAGTATAACAGAACTCATATGGCAGGCCAAAACCTGAGAAGATTCTGTACAGGAAGTTCCATCTCTGACCATTTCTTGGCCTTCTATAGCCTCTTTATCGAAAACAGAGAATCTCTGCTGTAACGTGACATTTTCTAAGGCTCCCATAGGCTCTCAGAAGGCGCCAGAACGTTGAATGATGACTCTGCAGTCCCTGGCTGAAAAACAGTAGCGCATTTGGATAGTGGTCGATCTGAGAACAATGAAACGGGGGTGCGCATGCACGTGAAGAGTCCATTTTCTTCTTTGAGTCTTTGAACGAAAACGACGTATCCCGGTCGGAATATTATTGCTATTTTACGAGAAAAATCGCATAAAAATTGAATTTAAACAGCGTTTGACATGCTTCGAAGTACGGTAATGGAATATTTTTAAAAATGTTGTCACGACATGCGTCCGCGCGTCACCGTTCGGATAGTGTCTTGAACGCAAGAACAAAACAGAGGATATTTGAACATAACTATGGATTATTTTGAATGAAAACAACATTTGTGGATGAAGTAGAAGTCCTGGGAGTGCATTCTGACGAAGAACAGCAAAGGTAATCCAATTTTTCTTATAGTAATTCTGAGTTTAGTGAACGCCAAACTTGGTGGTTGTCAAATTAGCTAGCCCGTGATGGCGAGCTATCTACTCAGAATATTGCAAAATGTGCTTTTGCCGAAAAGCTATTGTCACGGTTGTCGTCGGTGAAGGAGGACCAAAACGCAGCAGGTACGTGTAGGCTCATCTTGACGTTTATTTAACTTTCCAAAATGAATACCAAAATAACAAAACACGAGCATGAACGAACAACCAACAGTCTGGTTAAGCATAAGGCTTACACACAGAACAATCACCCACAAATAACAAACAAACACACCCTAATATATGGGACTCTCAATCAAAGGCAGATAGACAACACCTGCCTTCAACTGAGAGTCCCAACCCCAATTAACCAAACATAGAATACCTGAAAACCAAACAGTGCCCAAAAACCCCGGAATACTTAAACCAAATGCCCCTTCAACAAAACACACCACCCCGAAAGACATAAAACAAATACCCTCTGCCACGTCCTGACCAAACTACAATACTAATTAACCCTTATACTGGCCAGGACGTGACAGCTATTTTAAAATCTGACACCGCGATTGCATAAAGGAGTTCTGTATCTATAATTCTTAAAATAATTGTTATGTTTTTTGTGAACGTTTATCGTGAGTAATTTTGTAAATTCACCGGAAGTTTTCGGTATGTTTGCTAGTTCTGAACGTCACATGCTAATGTAAAAAGCTGGTTTTTGATATAAATATGAACTTGATTGAACAAAACATGCATGTATTGTATAACATAATGTCCTAGGAGTGTCATCTGATGAAGATCATCAAAGGTTAGTGCTGCATTTACTTGTGGTTTTGGTTTTTGTGACATTATATGCTAGCTTGAAAAATGGATGTGTGAATATTTCTGGCTGGGTACTCTCCTGACATAATCTAATGTTTTGCTTTTGCTGTAAAGCCTTTTTGAAATCGGACAATGTGGTTAGATTAACGAGAGTCTTGTCTTTAAAATAGTGTAAAATAGTCATATGTTTGAGAAATTGAAGTAATAGCATTTTTAAGGTTTTTGAATATCGCGCCACTCGATTCCACTGGCTGTTGACTAGGTCCCACATACCCGAGAGAGGTTAAAACCTCTTACATCTAGATGTGCGGAACGCCTCGCCAATATCCAATGATAGAGTGTGGTGCGAATTACAAACTCCTCAAAAATCCAAAAACTTCCATTTTTCAAACATATGACTATTTTACACCATTTTAAAGACAAGACTCTCCTTTATCTAACCACATTGTCCGATTTCAAAAAGGCTTTACAACGAAAGCAAAACATTAGATTATGTCAGGAGAGTACCCAGCCAGAAATATTCACACACCCATTTTTCAAGCTAGCATATATGTCACAAAAACCAAAACCACAGCTAAATGCAGCACTAACCTTTGATGATCTTCATCAGATGACACTCCTAGGACATTATGTTATACAATACATGCATGTTTTGTTCAATCAAGTTCATATTTATATCAAAAACCAGCTTTTTACATTAGCATGTGACGTTCAGAACCAGCATACCCACCAAAAACTTCCGGTGAATTTACTAAATTACTCACGATAAACGTTCACAAAAAACATAACAATTATTTTAAGAATTATAGATACAGAACTCCTTTATGCAATCGCGGTGTCCGATTTTAAAATAGCTTTTCGGTGAAAGCACATTTTGCAATATTCTGAGTAGATAGCCCGGCCATCATGGCTAGCTATTTTGACACCCACCAAGTTTGGCACTCACCAAACGAAAAATTGGATTGCCTTTGCTGTTCTTTGTCAGAATGCACTCCCAGGACTTCTACTTCAACACCCAATGTTGTTTTGGTTCCAAATAATCCATAGTTATATCCAAATAGCTGCGTATTGTTCGTGCGTTCAAATCACTATCCGAAGGGTGACGCGCCGGCGCGTTCCGGGACAAAAAATCGACTAATTTTATGCATATTCTAGTTTCTGGGCAGGAGTAATAACCAGATTAAATCGGGTACATTTTTTATCCGGCCATGAAAATACTGCCCCCTATCCATAACAGGTTAATGAGAAAACCATCAAACCAGGCTGTCGTCTTGTGAAACAGTGGATGTAAAGAAACTAGTGAGCTAAAGCATTTACTGCAAATTGAATGTACAATTGTGTAAGCTTGCCTTGTAATGCAGCTGAAGTAACATAGCTAGCTAACTATTTACTTGCTTATTGTGTAGTGGAGGATAAAAATAAATGTATGCCTATGGATGTGTAGCTAGCTACAGTATGTAGCCGATATGTGTATGGACCCTAAACCGTTTTGTATGAATATTAGTTCAGGACCTATCTACGAACCTCAGCTATCATAGTTGTTGTATCAACTTCAAGTCTGAAGTGGATAGAGTAGAATATAATAACTTTATTACGCCAAGGATGCAAGCCCTATATACATGTACAGTAGTTATTACCACACATGAGATTCCCACATCGTAGCCTGTACATTGAAATTATTCACTGATCATGTACTCTTCTTTGGCAAATAAAGGTGTGGTTCAGGTATGAATCTCTGACATTATTTTTCAGTCATCTCAAACTCCATTATTTGAATGATGCTGTGTCTGCATGTATGTATTACAATTATACACTTCAACAGTGTTTACCACTCCTGCTCCTGGGACATCAATGATTACACATTGTAACTATGCAATAGACTAGAAACATGATTTAAGTAAAGGCTGATTTGTAATTCATTTATACAGAAAAAAATATATGCATTTCTAACTCCCTTCATCTGCATTAATCTGAGGACACAGGATATTATTTCAATGAGATAATTCATTTCAACCAGTGGAGAATGTGAAATGCATTATTGAAAGAAGTTCATTATCCAGGTGTTATAAAGACATAATACATGCATTATAATTATGGTAATTGTAATATTATATTATAATAAATTCAATCTGTACTTCAATGCACATATGGTGTGCATTATAAAACGAGAAAGAAAGATGAGGTGGGGAGAGCGGTGTAGAAGACAGAAAGGGAAAGATGTCAGACAGATGGATGGAGCATGATTGAGCCTTGTTTTTTTTATTCTAACACGGTCAGTCATCATAATCATCAGGAGGAGAAATGCAAAACTGATCTTGGATCATTAACTCTGGGACTACTACATGTCTGTCTGTATTTCAATGTAAAGCATCTCTTTAATAATACTTCCTGTTGACCCGACCAAGTGACATCTCACCTTTGATCATGCTGTGCCCTCTGTGTCAGCCAGTTCAGATGCGGGAGGGGTTCACCAAAACAGCTGATATAACCTAGAAGATTTAGGGAGAAGGGGGAGAGGGATGAAGTGAAGAAGAGATACTTACGGTGTGTGTGGTATCACCTGGTGTCCACACTAAGTGGCTACATAGTACGTTATGCTGAAAAACAGACACATGAGGACAAACAATAGAAGATAATGTCAATAGAAGATACTGTATGTGATGTAGACACCTATCAGAGTGTACCTGAAACATTTAGAAATGTAGGGCTATGTGTCTCACCACTTGGTTATTGCAAGGCTAACCCCCAGGGAAATCATGACTTGGCAGCAACAGATAGTCCAGTGAAAATGTGTTTATGTGGTGTAAATCTGAAAATTAACAGCTGACATCTTAAGGGTTTTTTAATTAATGCATGTGAGACAGGTTCCATGTACAACAAGACAGGCAGAGATGAAGAGAGAAAAAGTACCCAGAACAGTTTATTTACCTCTGGACACTTTTGCCAGCAATAAAGCTTCCACGGCCTGTTCCTCGGACGGTGAACATCTGGCAATATCTACATTTTCGACCCCTTGATCAGCTCGCTCTCTGAAAGTAAAGAAAATAGCTTATTTTCTGTAGATATGAAAACAATAACTGAGATATGACCGTTCAATCTAAAGCAGCAGATGTCATTTTCAGGATAAGTCAATACTGCACAGAAAGCTTAACACCAGACTGGTATTGTGGTTGTTCATTAGGTGATGGGAAATATGCAATCATACCAGCACCATCTACACGCTGCATAGACTCCCTAACTCTTCGTGACAGACATATTGTGTTCTTTCATCCTTCTATAAAAAAAGCTAACATTACACTGTCATGAAATAGGATTATATATTGACTCTGAAACAAATATGACATGGCCTGCTTATGAGTTGCCATGAAAGAAAGTTAGATGAATTGAACTGAAAATGGCGAGAACAGGCATTCGTAGCGAAATGCTTTTGGTTGGCTTGAGAATAATAATTGCATGATTTATATGGTATATATGTATGTAATATAGTAGAATGTTATGAACCGACACTGAATCGTAGGAGCTGACTACTAGCTATGCAAAAGTTGGACAGAAGAACGGCCAGTGCTGCTTACCTTAGATGCCGTCATTGTCACGACTTCTACCGAAGTTGATGCCCCTCCTTGTTCGGGTGGTGCTCGGCGATCGACGTCACCGGCCTTCTAGTCACCATTGATCAGTTTTTCATTTTCCATTGGTTTTGTCTGGTCTCCTTACATACCTGTTTCTTATCCCAGTAATTACATGTTGTGTATTTAACCCTCTGTTTCCCCTCATATCCTTGTCGGTGATTGTATGTTATGTTATGTATGTGTTGTTGATGTATCGGTGTGCGACGGGTTATTGTTTACCCGGATTATTTTCTATGTTGGTTTTGGAGTTCGTTTTTTTTAATAAATACTCAATTTTTTAACCACTTTGGTTTCTCCTACGCCTGACTTCCTGCCACCTACATACACGGATTATGACAATCATCACACAGTCCTTCTTCGTGGGTGTCCGCTATGACTTCCTTTGTGTTGGAAAAAAGTTGCTTTCAGAACAATTATTTTTGATTGAAAATAAAAAATGTTTTACTCTCGACAAAAAGACACAAATGTACCTCCATAGCATATAACAATTTTCCTGTGAATTACCACACCTTCATACAAACGTGCTACTGTATGCAGAATTCTTGACTCACAACCGAAGATGCTGCCATATCCTGCCAGCACGCCCACAAGCAAGCCACTCAGGCGCAGAATGATGACGTGTGGAAGAGGGAAAGGAACGAGATGGGAACAACAACAATTTGCTGCAAGTTGGGGAGCAGAGCTAATAGCTGAACAATAGACTATTCAACCTTTACTAAAGAATAGTCTAATAGCTGAGCTAGGTGTGAAAAAACCCCTCCTATTTCAGACCAGATTTGCCCTAATGACCAAGGGGTAGCTTGCTACTCAATTTAATAAAGTAATGACTTTTCAAATAGGTTACCTTACACGTTATGTTGGCTGACCATTTTTTTAGCTACGCTGTCCTTACGAACAACATAGCATATCATTACAGCAGGATGTACCGGTATGTTAGCTAGCTACCTAACGTTAGTAGTTATACATCAAACTTGCCAGTATATTAACTATAGGCTATCTAACTACCCAACGTTTATTGACTTGATTATTCCTGTCATTCTTAGCTTAGCTAAATGGTATAGTCGTTGTGGACATTGGGTGCTTTTGTAAATTCGATCTGGCTATCTACACCGATTTCAGAGCACTCTCGTCTGAGTGTACCACAGCTCATAATAATTAATTTACGAGTGCTCAACACCCGTTGAATATGGCCGGTGTCAGTAAAAGTCGGCAAAAAGCGTAGTTAAATTGTTTCCAGCAGCGCAGTTACAGTCACCAATGCTCTGGTTAACACGAAAAGTGGTCTCATTTGTGTCTGTAAGTAGCACTAGCAAGCTAGCCAATATTAGCTTGGGTGCTTGACTGCCGTTGTAAGGCCAGAACCCTCAAATCAACCCTACTCCTCGGCCCGAACGTCCAGTGTGCGCTCCAAGAGCAAAACGGTCTGAATTTACAAACTGACAACGCTCTAAATTTATGAGCATCACATTGTACAGTGCCATATTTTCTGTTCCATCCTAACGGAAACCCAGAGGGTTTTTCATTTTTCATGTAATAGAAACACCATAATATTAATAAAATGAATTGAGCAAGTACCAGTCAAAAGTTTGGACACACCTACTCATTCCAGGATTTTTCTTTATTTTTACTATTTCAACATTGTAGAATAATAGCGATAACACCAGTCTCCCACGTGCCCCGCATTCTGTAGTACAGACATGGCTTGCTCTCCCTTATGTAAGGAATTTTGCACTTTCCCATGTTTACTACAGTATGTATTGTCAACTGCACAGTAGCCTAATAAACAAATAAACACATTTCGTTAATAAAATAATGATAAAAAAATACTCTTTCAAATTGCAGATGTCAATTTAGTTATGGATCCATAACGAATTACTATTGGAATAAATACCACTGATTTACAGAAAAATTGGAACAAAGTTGTCTAACCTCTCTAGGGCATGTGGCACCAAATCGTCCCACCTACGTAACAGCCAGTTGAATCCTGTGGCGCAATTTTCAAATACCTTAGAAATGCTATTACTTCAATTTCTCAAACATATGACTATTTTACAGCTATTTAAAGACAAGACTCTCGTTAATCTAACCACACTGTCCGATTTCAAAAAGGCTTTACAACGAAAACAAAACATTAGATTATGTCAGCAGAGTACCCAGCCAGAAATAATCAGACACCCATTATTCAAGCTAGCATATAATGTCACAAAACCCAGAAGACAGCTAAATGCAGCACTAACCTTTGATGATCTTCATCAGATGACACACCTAGGACATTATGTTATACAAAACATGCATGTTTTGTTCAATCAAGTTCATATTTATATCAAAAACCAGATTTTTACATTAGCATGTGACGTTCAGAACTAGCATACCCCCCGCAAACTTCCGATGAATTTACTAACAATTTACTAAATTACTCACGATAAACGTTCACAAAAAGCATAACAATTATTTTAAGAAGTATAGATACAGAACTCCTCTATGCACTCGATATGTCCGATTTTAAAATAGCTTTTCGGTGAAAGCACATTTTACAATATTCTAAGTAGATAGCCCGGCATCACAGGGCTAGCTATTTAGACACCCAGCAAGTTTAGCCTTCACCAAACTCCGATTTACTATTAGAAAAGTTTGATTACCTTTCCTGTTCTTAGTCAGAATGCACTCCCAGGACTTCTACTTCAATAACAAATGTTGGTTTGGTCCAAAATAATCCATAGTTATGTTCCAACAGCGGCGTTTTGTTCGTGCGTTCAAGACACTATCCCAATGGTAAATAAGGGTCACGCGCACGGCGCATTTCGTGACAAAAGATTTCTAAATATTTCATTACTGTACTTCGAAGCATGTCAACCGCTGTTTAAAATCAATTTTTATGCCATTTTTCTCGTAAAAAAGCGATAATATTCCGACCGGGAATCTGCAATTAGGTAAACAGCCGAAAGAAAATACAGCACGGGGTCGACTCGGGCACGCGCCTAATTCCTTTGTCCTCTTATCGGCCACTTGGCAAAGGCGATAATGTGTTTCAGCCTGGGGCTGCCTCGATATCGTTCAGCTTTTTCCCGGGCTCTGAGAGCCTATGGAAGCCGTAGGAAGTGTCACGTTACAGCTAAGATCCTCACTCTTCAATAAACAGAGACAAGAAGAACGACTCCTTGTCAGACAGGCCACTTCCTGCATGAAATCTTCTCAGGTTTTTGCCTGCCATTTGAGTTCTGTTATACTCACAGACACCATTCAAACAGTTTTAGAAACTTTAGGGTGTTTTCTATCCAAAGCCAATAATTATATGCATATTCTAGTTACTGGGCAGGAGTAGTAACCAGATTAAATCGGGAACGTTTTTTATCCGGCCGTGTAAATACTGCCCCCTAGCCCTAACAGGCTAATGAAGGCAAACAATTTAGAATCCTCCAATCCTGTAGCCTACTTGTCACATCTGCTCCCGCTCTTCCCTCCCCATGGCGCTTGAGGGCACCAGGTTGCCCTGCATCACGCCCTCCTGCCATCCATCACGTCCACCTGCCTTCTCTCGTCACGCGCATCAGCGTTATTGGACTCACCTGGACTCACTTATCACCTGTTCATTTCATCCCCTATATTTGTCAGGTCCCCAGCTCTGTTCCCCGCTGCTGCATTGTATTGTTTTTGTCTTTAGTATTAGTTTGCTGACGCTGTTCCTGTCTCATTCTATGTCCATCTTTATTAAATGTTTTACTCCCCGTGCCAGCTTCGTTTCTCCAGCGTCATCACACATGACACTACTCCCAACCGTCACGTTGTACAGCGCCATATTTTCCATTTCATCCTAATGGAAACCCTGAGGGTTTCGTTTTTCATTTTTCTCTGAATAGAAACACCAAGATATTAATTAAAATAATTAAGACACATTTCTTAAAATCATATAGTATGTTATTACAAAAAAGATTTAAATTCTCTAGTAATGCCAATACGGAATACTATCAAATGCTTCTCAAAGATGCCCTCTGGTGGTCAAACTAGCAATAAATTGCAGTAACAGAAAAAATGGCTGACAATTTAATGACATGCCACAGAATTCTGCGGCAGGACGCAGTGTGTGCCGCAGTATGATGCAACTTTTAAAGGAGGAACCACTGTATGTGGTGAGACTCTGACATGCTCTTGCCTGAAGTGGTGTGCTGCCTCATAAACACCAGTGGTCCCATACATGCCTGCTAGCTGGGAATTGATTACAAAAAAAGGAGTCTTGAAAGCGTATGCACTTTTAGAATAACGGGTTCCAAAGGGGTTTTCGGCTGTCCCCATAGGATAACCCATTTTTAGTTCCAGGTAGTACCCTTTTTGGTTCCAGGTAGAACCCTCTGAGTAAAATGTTCTACATGGAACTCAAAAGCTTTCTACCTGGAACCAAAAAGGGTTCTTCAAAGGGTTCTCCTATGGGGACAGCCAAAGAACCCTTTTAGGTTCTAGATAGCACCTTTTTTTCTAAGCGTGTAGGCGCTCTGATCGCCGTTCACACCCCACAACTTCTCTCCTTTTCTCCTCCAGGGATCCTTCTTCTCTTTAGTCTCTCAGGTGTTCACTTGTTCATTTGCCGGTTCCTTTGTTTACTTCTTTCTCTTTGTAGATCTCTCTCTCTGAGGAGGACAGGAGTGGGTTTTCATTACCCAGCAAGTCAATCTACATCAGGGCGTCCTCTCTACACACACGCGCACGCACACACACACACACTTACTTCTCCTCTTTGTTTGGCGTTAAAAGGGCCAGATTGATAGGCCTTGAGGTGGAGGAATACAAAGCAAGGGCAGAGATAAACACACACACACACACACACACACACACACACACACACACACACACACACACCTCAGTGGAAGCCTATGCTGAATCTTAATGCTAAGGGTTTGCAGTATAGGGAACAGATTGTCATGTACACCCACATCTCTGTGCCTGCAGCCTAGGCGATAGAAAGGTGTGTGAATGCGAAAGGGTGAGGGAAAGGGTATGTATGTTTGTGTGGAAATGTCTTAGTGAACAAGTATTTGTATGTCCAATTTCCACATAGTGTTATGCTGCACTACCCTATCAAGTCATTATTAACAACACCTGAAATGGGCAAATAAAATAGGATTTTCCATCAAGGAGAGTTTTCGTGAATTCATTCTGTCTATGAGCTAACAAGGGCTGGAGTGAAGGGTTGTGCCCCCCCACACACACACGCACACACACTCTCTCTGTAAGTGAAGTGTGTGTTTTGTTCATATTGAATGCCTCTATACGGACAGGGCAATCTGCAGGCAGTCCCTAGTTTACCCCTGAGAGAGGCTTTGCTTTAGCATTTAGATTGGGCTGACCAGGGAGGAGTGGTTTGTGGGACATTGTGTTGTGTGTGTGTGTGTGTGTGTGTGTGTGTGTGTGTGTGTGTGTGTGTGTGTGTGTGTGTGTGTGTGTGTGTGTGTGTGTGTGTTTTGATACATGTTTAATAGCTCTTGGTGGGGACCCTAGCCTTGGGCTTTGAGTTGCTGTTGAGACTTGGTTAAGGAAAGAGCTGGGGTCACACATTGTGACACATGAATGTTTTAGAGAGAACCCCCCCTCAGCTTTATACCTAAACACAGCCACAACCATGTTAGCTCACTGCTCAAAGCTCACGACACCACCATCTACCAATACACCTACTACAACACAGTCAGAACAACCCAAGTTGTTCCCAGTAAAGCACTTCAAATCAAGGTTGCTGGTTGAGTTTACCTTCTACTTGATGTGGATGAAAGCTATTTCTGACACAGAGCGCTTATTGCACCAAGGTCTCTCTCATCCTGCTGAGTGATTCATGCTGAGTGTCAGAGACACACAGTCAGTCACATTGTGTTAGAGTGGAGGATCTGAAAAGGTTAAATTGTATGTGTACTCTAGGCCTGTCCCTATGACAACAGTGGAAAGGAAATGGAAATAACTGATTCAACCCATTTTCATTCATTTGTAATTCATTTGATATTTACTTAGAAGTAACACTTTTTTCAAATGTCATCATCTTGTATCTTCACCTCTGAGTGCCATGTACTATGTGGATTTTGCTGCTATGGATTTGTGTATTTACTTTGTAGTCTAATGTTTTATTCAGAAAGCCACACCGGTAGAAATGTTGTTCTATTTTATTCTATTCTATTATTTTCTATTGTATTCTATTCTATTGTGTGTTGGGGAGGGCTGCTGTGTGATTGGTTAGTGTATGGGTGGGGTAACATTGACTCTCCTCCCACCTCACTCTCACCCCGAGTTCAACTAGAGTTCACAATCTCTCTCTCTCTCTTGCTCTCTCTTGCTCTCTCTCTCTCTCTCTCTCTCTCTCTCTCTCTCTCTCTCTCTCTCTCTCTCTCTCTCTCTCTGTCTCTCTGTGTACTTGTGTTCACCGGCTCCTGTCTCGCAAAGCTTGTCTGTGCTGTATGTCTGTACGTTTAATGTTACTTACGATTGTTTGTGTGTGTGTCTGTTCACAGTGTGTGTGATTGATGCCCAGCGGGTGTATTCTGTCTTCTGGTGCCCATCCAGCCCCTGGAATAGAACTATTCCAGTCAAAATGATGTGACTAGATTATACACATTAACCTGGCTCACTGCATTGTATTGGATTGTATAGAATGTCAGCTGTATGTATGTGTGTGGTGTGGAGATGGAAATGCTATCTACCTGTCAAGCGTGTGCAGGCAGACATACAATATTAGAGGTGAGGCTAAAGCATTTAACACAACTTTAACATGTGTGTCTGTCAGGGACTGGGGAATGTGTGTGTGTGTGTGTGCGTGTGTGTGTGTGTGTGTGTGTGTGTGTGTGTGTGTGTGTGTGTGTGTGTGTGTGTGTGTGTGTGTGTGTGTAAATAATTAAGTTTAGAGGTAAGGTGCTGGTCACGGCATCCCAGAGGACCGCAGGGCCAAGACTGTCAGTGAGAAAGAGTCAGATACAGTGACACACACACACACACACACACACACACACACACACACACACACACACACACACACACACACACACACACACACACACACACACACACACACACACACACACACACACTCACATAGAGAGAGAGTCTGGCACGAGAAAGGCTGTTTGTCATGATTTATGTGATGCCACCATGCAGGCAACAGCTCTAACTGTATTTGACAGTCTGTCCTAGCCCCACCAACCAGCAGTAATACAACAAATGAGCTGCTGGATATCAACGTCTTCATCATCACAAACAAACATGCTGCCATTGATTTGGTCTCTTTTCTCTTGAGTGAGAGGCTGCCCTCTCTTCCCACGCTCTCTCTTTTTCTCTCTCTTTCACTCTCTCTCTTTCTCCCTCTCTTTCTCTCTCCCTCTCCCTCTCTTTCTCCCCTTACTTATTTTCATCTCTGTGTCTGTCACTGTCTTCTCCTACTCCTCCTCCCTTTACTCTACCTAATCCTCTTCCTTCTTCCCCTTTCCTCCCCCTCTTGTTCCTCTCTCTCTCTCTCTCTCTCTCTCTCTCTCTCTCTACACTAGGAGGGCAACATCGTGATGGGTGAACACAGCTGTCAAGACCTTGTCTCTGGGTGTCTCTCTAACCACCGTCACTGCTGGTGTGTGTGATTATTCTCCTGGTCTAGCTCAAACCTTGTTTTAAGCCTTCCCCAAACCATACCCCTAACCTTAATCACTCAGAAATAATACCTAAACTTAACCTTTTGAGTTGTTTCTGTTTTAACCCTGTAACCATGAGGAATTAACCCTGTGACCATGCAGAACTAGTGCGTCAATAATAGATGTTCATCCACACACACACACACACACACACACACACACACACACACACACACACACACACACACACACACACACACACACACACACACACACACACACACACACACACACACACACACAGATCAATATCAGGCTAAAGAAGAGGCTGATGAAGAAAGGCAGAAACAAAAAGGTTCCACCCTGTACTCATCCATCCATTCATCCAGACTGGGGAATCATGGGGGATGGAGAGGGGCATGGTGTGCACTGTGCAGCCAGGCAGAGTGGTTATTGTGATTCATCTTTCCTGCTGCTGGGACAAAGGGGATATGTCACATGAAACTGGACCTACAGGGTATGGACACCTAGAGTAGAGTAGAGTAGAGTAGTTTAGAGCAGAGCAGAGCAGAGCAGAGCAGAGTAGAAGGTAGGCAGCTGCCTCTCTGTGCTAGTGGTGGCTGTTTAACAATCTGATGGCCTTGAGATAGAAGCTGTTTTTCAATCTCTCTGTCCCAGCTTTGATGCACCTGTACTGACCTCACCTTCTGGATGGAAGAGGGGTGAACAGGCAGTGGCTCGGGTGGTTATTGTCCTTGATGATCTTTTTTGCCTTCCTGTGACATCAGGTGTTGTAGGTGTCCTGGAGGGCAGGCAGTTTGCCCCCGGTGATGCGTTGTGCAGACCGCACCACCCTCTGGAAAGCCTTGTGGTTGTGGCCGGTGAAATTGCATTACCAGGCGGTGATACAGCCGACAGGAAGCTCTCAATTGTGCCCCTGTAAAAGTTAGTGAGGGTTTTCGGTATCAAGCCAAATGTTTTCAGCCTCCTGAGGTTGAAGAGTCGCTGTTGCCTCTTCTTCACCACACTGTCTGAGTGAGTGGACCATTTCAGTTTGTCGGTGATATGTACACCGAGGAACTTAAAACTTTCCACCTTCACCAATGCTGTCCCATCGATGTGGATAGGGGGTGCTCCCTTTGCTTCCTGAAGTCCACGATAATCTCTTTTGTTTTGCTGACATTGAGTGAGAGATTATTTTCCTGACACCACACTCCGGGGGCTCTCACCTCCTCCCTTTCTTGTCATTGTTGGTAATCAAGCCTACCACTGTTGTGTCGTCTGCAAACTTGATTATTGAGTTGGAGGCGTGCATAGCCACGCAGTCATGGGTGAACAGGGAGTACAGGAGGTTGCTGAGAACGCACCCTTGTGGGGCCCCAGTGTTGAGGATCAGTAAAGTGGAGATATTGTTTCCTACCTTCACCACCTGGGGCGGTCCGTCAGGAAGTCCAGGACCCAGTTGCACAGGGCAGGGTCGAGACTCAGGGTCTCAAGCTTAATGATGAGTTTGGAGGGTACTATGGTGTTAAAAGCTGAGCTGTAGTCAATGAACAATATTCTTACATACAGTTGAAGTCAGAAGTTTACATACAATTAGGTTGGAGTCATTAAAACTCATTTTTCAACCACTCCACAAATTTCTTGTTGACAAACTATAGTTTTGGCAAGTCGGTTAGGACATCTACTTTGTGCATGACACAAGTATTTTTTTCAACAATTGTTTACAGACAGATTATTTCACATATAATTCACTATATCACAATTCCAGTGGGTCAGAAGTTTACATACACTAAGTTGACTGTGCCTTTAAACATCTTGAAAAATTCCAGAAAATTATGTCATGGTTTTAGAACCTTCTGATTGGCATCTTTTGAGTCAATTGGAGGTGCACCTGTGGATGTATTTCAAGGCCTACCTTCAAACTCAGTGTCTCTTTGTTTGACATCATGGGAAAATCTAAAGAAATCACCAAGACCTCAGAAAATGAATTGCAGACCTTTACAAGTCTAGTTCATCCTTTCCAAACACCTGAAGGTACCACGTTCATCTGTACAAACAATAGTATGCAAGTATAAACACCATGGGACCACGCTGCCTTCATACCACTCAGGAAGGAGATGCGTTCTGTCTCCTAGAGATGAACATACTTTGGTGCGAAAAGTCCAAATCAATCCCAGAAGAACAGCAAAGGACCATGTGAAGATGCTGGAGGAAACAGGTACAAAAGTATCTATATCCACAGTAAAACGAGTTCTATATCGACATAACGTGAAAGGCCGCTCAGCAGGAAGAAGCCACTGCTCCAAAACTGCCATAAAAAAGCCAGATTACGGTTTGCAACTGCACATGGGGACAAATATCGTACTTTTAGAGAAATGTCCTCTGGTCTGATGAAACAAAAATAGAACCGTTTGGCCATAATAACCACCATTATGTTTGGAGGAAAAGGGGGAGGCTTGCAAGCCGAAGAACACCATCCCAACCGTGAAGCATCGGGGTGGCAACATCATGTTGTGGGGGTGCTTTGCTGCAGGAGGGACTGGTGCACTTCCCAAAATAGATGGAATCATGAGGGAGGAAAATTATGTGGATATATTGAAGCAACATATCAAGATGTCAGTCAGGAAGTTAAAGCGTGGTCACAAATGGGTCTTCCAAATTAACAATGACCCCAAGCACACTTCCAAAGTTGTGGCAAAATGGTTTAAGGACAACAAGGTTAAGGTATTGGAGTGGCTATCACAAAGCCCTGACCTCAATCCTATAGAACATATGTGGGCAGTCCTGAAAAAGTGTGTGGAGCAAGGAGGCCTACAAACCTGACTCAGTTACACCAGCTCTGTTAGGAGGAATGGGCCAAAAATCACCCAAATTATTCTGGGAATCTTGTGGAAGGCTACCCGAAATGTTTGACCCAAGTTAAACAATTTAAAGGCAATGCTACCAAATACTAATTGAGTGTATGTAAACTTCTGATCCACTGGGAATGTGATGAAAGAAATCAAAGCTGAAATAAATAATAATATCTACTGTTATTCTGACCTTTCACATTCTTAAAATAAAGTGGTGATCCTAACTGACCTAAGACAGGGAATTTGTACTAGGATTAAATGTCAGGAATTGTGAAAAATGGAGTTGAAATGTATTTGGCTAAGGTGTATGTAAACTTCTGACTTCAACTGTAGGTATTCCTCTTGTCCAGATGGGATAGGGCAGTGTGCAGTGTGATGGCGATTGCGTCGTCTGTGGACCTATTGGAGCGGTAAGCAAATTGAAGTGGGTCTAGGGTGACAGGTAGGGTGGAGGTGATATGATCCTTGACTGGTCTTTCAAAGAACGTCATGATGACAGAAGTGATTGCTACGGGGCGATAGTCATTTCGTTCAGTTACCTTAGCTTTCTTGGGAACAGGAACAATGGTGGCCCTCTTGAAGCATGTGGGGACAGCAGACTGGGATAGGGATTGATTGAATATGTCCTTACACACACCAGCCAACTGGTCTGCGCATGCTCTGAGGACGCGGCTAAGGATGCCATCTGAGCCGGCAGCCTTGCGAGGGTTAACACGTTTAAATGTTTTACTCGTGTCGGCCATGGAGAAGCAGAGCCAACAGTCTTTGGTAGCAGGCCGTGTCTGTGGCACTGTATTGACTTCAAAACGAGCAAATAAGTTGTTTAATTTGTCTGGGAGTAAGACGTCGATGTCCGCGACGTCACGGCTGATCCGTGATTGTCTGTAGACACTGCAACATACGTCTCGTGTTTGAGCTGTTGGATTGCGACTCCACTTTGTCTCTATACTGACACTTTGCTTGTTTGATTGTATTACGGAGGGAATAACTACACTGTTTGTATTCTGACATATTTCCAGTCGCCATCGCACGATGAAATGCGATGGTACATGCTTTCATTTTTTACCTAATGCTGCCATCAATCCACAATTTCTGGTTAGGGAATTTTTTTTATTTTTACATTTTTAGTCATTTAGTAGACGCTCTTATCCAGAGCGACTTACAGTAGTGAATGCATACATTTCATACATGTTTTTTTCTCCGTACTGGTTTTAATAGTCACAGTGGGTACAACATCTCCTATACACTTCCTTATAAACTCGCTCACAGTGTCAGCGTATACGTCAATGTCATTATCTGAGGCTGCCCGTGTGCTTGTGCGTGTGCTTGTGCGTGTGCTTGTGCGTGTGCGTGTGCTTGTGCGTGTGCGTGTGCTTGTGCGTGTGCTTGTGCGTGTGTGTGTGCGTGTGCTTGTGCGTGTGCGTGTGCGTGTGTGTGTGTGAGAGAGAGAGAGAGAGGGAGGGGGAGAAAGAATGAAGTGGGGGCGGTGTATTGTGTAGAGGGGTTGTGTGAATAGCTGGTTGAAGGTTGCTGTAACTTGGGCCAATGTATCACAGTAGCAAACCCCTTCTATAGTAATATCTGTAACCTGACAGAAACAAAAAACAACCTGCAAGCTCCCTAGTATGGCTGTCTAAATGCCAATGATACCTAATAGTGCTGGTACTTTGTTAAAACACTGGAGAAAATACTGTGTCTAACAGGCCTTTCTCTCTCCATGTGTTTGTGTGTCTGCGTGTGTGTGTGTCTGAATCATTTTTCATGTGCCAGTCTATCTGTGTGTGTGTGTGTGTGTGTGTGTGTGTGTGTACCATTCTTGGTACACACGGGAAACTGTTGAGCGTGAAAAACCCAGCAATGTTGCAGTTCTTGACACAATGTACGAGGCACATACTACCAGGGCCGAAAATAAACTCCCGCCACCTGCCAAATGAGGGTAGATTTTGGCATTGCCGGATAAGATGTCTATTTCACCAGCGGGTGGTCAGTGCTCCACAGTGCGAGCATTTCACTGGCATTTGTGAATAAAAATAGTCAAGTATGATTATATTTATAGTGAAAGAAATGCCTCTGCAATAAATGCCTCTGTGCACATGTAAAGAGTGGAGAAAAATATTCATTTTTAGAAGCACTGCGCACAAGCATAAAAGTTGGTCTAATTTACTTGAAACTAAAGTCTACTGAAATGAGACTTTGTCCTTGTGTTTCTTGGCTATTTCCATTGTTTTGTTCACAAGCTAGGTTGTTTTTCTATGTTTGAGTTTCTACTGCTAGGGAGAGAAGACAATGCTTCTACTAACTAGTCAGACTCAATCTCACAGCATCAAACTTGACTGGAGTCACGTTACCACGGTAACCCCCTGCCTTTAAAGGGGCAGGTGAAATGTTTTGTCTCATCTGTGATATTTTGGTCACAAAAAATTAAGCTGTTGGTGTAATTTTAAAAAAAATATATATTTTGGCTGGTAAAATTCTGAGTGGCTGGTACCTGCAGCCGGTATCCTCATGACGTGACACAGGTAGGGCGGGGGTGCGTCTTTCCTATTTTGTTTTCTGTAGAGTGGTGAGTAGGAGTTGTCTACCATGTCCGGAAGCGAATTCACCAGTCATTTTCTGGATTCAGGTTTCACTCAAATATCGTTTTAAACTTTGTTTTGCTATTGACAGTTGCAGCTGATTTTGGGAAATGTATATTGCTCTCCTTAAATATGTAATCTAATTTATTCATTTCAGTCTCTGAATTGTTTAATCAAACTTTTCGCCGCCAGCTCCTGAAATCAGGGCATAAAAATGTCAATCTGTCTCCTGAATTAGCCTGGTGTGCATGTGCACTAGGCCTGAGCTAGTGTCCCCTGGCTAAACTAGCTGAATTATGCTCGTTTTCGCCCTCTTTGCAAACTTCATAAATACTGTACCCTCCTTCTCTAGTTATACAATAATGTAACTAAGACATTTTCTGGAAGGAAATGTGAAAATAATGTATTGTTTTATTGAACAATCATGTCTGTTGTAAGATGACGTTGGGGAAGAATATTTATTGCTACTTAATGTGGATCTAAGATCAGTTTTGAGATCCACTGGCGTCATTGACGTAGGGTTAGATGTACATTTCTGACTGATCTTGGAACTGTGACAACGGGCAGCCTCTTCTTGCTTGGCTTGATGGAATATGTAGTGATTTTGCCAACACAGCCAGATATGTACACAGTCTACGCTTAACCAACTGACTATCGCATTTGTTGATTAAATCAGACTTTATCAATATAATGAGTAGTCCAGGAATGTCACAAGTTAATTGACACAGGAAAACTCAAGAAAATAGCAACTCCACAGATCGCAATGACGACAATGAATGGCTAAACTCCTTACGGACACTAAGGGTCCGCGGAGCTCCTCCTCCTGAATTTGTAGGTTTTTAAGCACAAACATTTGTGAATAATCACCAGCAGTAGAAATAAAATGATATGCCAACATTACTGGACTAACAAACTGGTTGACTTACCTTTTTAGGAACTTCAATATCCCTTGGCCTTGTATGGCAGCAGCAGATCGTTTAATTATCTTTATCGTGTGCCAAACACATTTATTCAGTGAGCGTAAAATATTAACGTTAGCTGCTGGCTGAATGATTACATTAACCTAGCTAACTAATCTTAGCTAGCTTGCTATATAGCTAGACTATTAAAGATAATGTTTGTAGTTTAGTTAGCTAACGTTATAGATTAGATCATTATAGCTAGTTTTAGAGGATGACTAAAATGCTTTTATTAAATGCTTTTATTAAAACGTACCTTGTTTTACATAAACATTTGTGTTCACTCTCTACTCTCTCATGAGGCAAGCCACCAGGCAGGCAGGAGAGGGACATGAGCGAAAACAGAAGCCAAGTGCAGAGTCAAACAACGACGTGCTGATGCAACCAACCTTAGTTGTTGACGGGCGTGGTTTATGAGGCTCTGTAGGCAGTAGCTAGGAGACCACTGTGACTGACGAGTGAATCCACCTGTCGAGCATGTGGGTTGCCGAGTGAAATCCCAGGGACAGGGTTGTATTCACTTGACAAAACAGAGGCAAACGAGATGAAATTGAGGAAAGTACTATGTCAACTTCTCCAATAAGAAATGCCTACTTTCTTTTCCGTTGCAAAATGTTTTTATATGTTGTTCTATGACGTGAGCTAATGACTATATCTGGTAAACGCGTTCAGTGCTGCTACGTTGAAAGATTGAAAAGTACTGGCGCAAATGGTGTCTCGCCACACATTTTCCAGCATCTCTGACAAACACACACACCCACCCACCCCTTCTCTACCTGACGCTCTAATTGGTATGTACACAGCCTCGCAGACTGGATTTAGTGTCACGCTGTCCCTAATTTAATTGAAATCCAGAAGAAAGGTGGGCGCAAATGAGGTGTGAGGGAGGAGGGGAGAAAAGACAGAGAAGGGGAAATAAAAATTCAACCAATCTTTCTTCAGTGTGCAGTAAAATGGCCCGGTGCAGTTGAATAATGCTAGTGGGAGATGGATAGGTCTGCATGGTAAAGCCTTAGTTAAGATGAGTTTGTATGCTGATGGACTGTTCTGCTGTGGAGAACACTAAAACACTAAAATCATTTTCTCCCTCTGCCTTGCTGGTTTGGCCTCAACCTCTCTTTCATATTTCTCTCTCTCTCTCACTTGTCCCCTGCCTCTTGACTCTCTCTTTCATATATATCCGTCTCTCTCTTTCTATACCTACCCCTCTCTCTCTACTTTTTTCAATTTTCAATTTTGCAAATTAATAATAAATATATCACATTTACATACAGTACCAGCCAAAAGTTTGGACACATCTACTCACCTACTCAAGGGTTTTTCTTTATTTGTACTATTTTTACATTGTAGAATAATAGTGAAGACATCAAAACTATGAAATAACACATATGGAATCATGTAGTAACCAAAAAAGTGTTAAACAAATTAAAACATGTTTCATATTTTAGATTCTGCAAAGAAGCCACCCTTTGCCTTCATGACAGCTTTGTACACTCTTGGCATTCTCTCAACCAGCTTAACCTGGAAATCTTTTCCAACAGTCTTGAAGGAGTTCCCACACATGCTGAGCACTTGTTGGCTGCTTTTCCTTCACTCTGCAGTCCAACTTATCCCAAACCATCTCAATTGGGTTGAGGTCGGGTGATTGTAGAGGACAGGTCATTTGATGCAACCTTCCGTCACTCTCTTCTTGGTCAAATATCCCTTACACAGCCTGGAGGTGTGTTGGGTCAATGTCCTTTTAAAAAAAAGGATAGTCCCACTAAGCGCAAACCAGATGGGATGGTAACCATGCTGGTTAAGTGTGCCTTGAATTCTAAATGAATCACTGACAGTGTCACCAGCCACTCACCCCCACACCATCACACCTCCTCCTCCATGTTTCACAGTGGGAACCACACATGCAGAGATCAGATCAGTTCACCTAATCGGCGTCTCACAAAGACACAGAGGTTGGAACCAAAAATGCATTTCTATATCTACCCTCTCTCTCTTTCTATATATACCCTTCTCTCCCTTTCTATATCTACACTTATCTCTTTCTTTCTATATCTACCCCCCTCTACCTTTCTATATCGAACCCCCCTCTATATTTCTACTGTAGATCTACCTCTCTCTCTTTCTATATCTACCCCTCTCTCTCTCTCTTTCCATGTCTACCCCTCTCTCTTTCTTTCTATATATACACCCTCTCTCTTTCTTTCTATATATACCCCTCTCTCTCTTTCTTTCTATATATACCCCTCTCTTTCTTTCTATATCTACCCCTCTCTCCTTCTTTCTATATATACCCCTCTCTCTTTCTATATCTACTCCTCTCTCTTTCTATATCTACCCCTCTCTCTTTCTTTCTATATCTACCCCTCTCTCTTTCTTTCTATATATACCCCTCTCTCTTTCTTTCTATATCTACCCCTCTCTTTCTTTCTATATCTACCCCTCTCTCCTTCTTTCTATATATACCCCTCTCTCTTTCTTTCTATATCTACCCCTCTCTTTCTTTCTATATCTACCCCTCTCTCCTTCTTTCTATATATACCCCTCTCTCTTTCTATATCTACTCCCCTCTCTCTCTCTTTCTATATCTACCCCTCTCTCTTTCTTTCTATATATACCCCTCTCTCTTTCTTTCTATATCTACCCCTCTCTTTCTTTCTATATCTACCCCTCTCTCCTTCTTTCTATATATACCCCTCTCTCTTTCTTTCTATATCTACTCCTCTCTTTCTTTCTATATCTACCCCTCTCTCCTTCTTTCTATATATACCCCTCTCTCTTTCTTTCTATATCTACCCCTCTCTCCTTCTTTCTATATATACCCCTCTCTCTCTCTTTCTATATCTACCCCTCTCTTTCTTTCTATATCTACTCCTCTCTCTTTCTTTCTATATATACCCCTCTCTCTCTTTCTATATCTACCCCTCTCTCTCTTTCTATATCTACCCCTCTCTTTCTTTCTATATCTACTCCTCTCTCTTTCTTTCTATATATACCCCTCTCTCTCTTTCTATATCTACCCCTCTCTCTCTTTCTATATCTACCCCTCTCTCTCTCTTTCTATATCTACCCCCCTCTCTCTTTCTTTCTATATCTACCCCCCTCTATCTTTCTATATCTACTCCTCTCTCTTTCTTTCTATATATACCCCTCTCTTTCTTTCTATATCTACCCCTCTCTCTTGCTTTCTATATCTACCCCTCTCTCTCTTTCTATATCTACCCCTCTCTCTTGCGTTCTATTTCTACCCCTCTCTCTTTCTTTCTATATATACCCCTCTCTCTCTTTCTATATCTACCCCTCTCTCTCTTTCTATATCTACCCCTCTCTTTCTTTCTATATCTACTCCTCTCTCTTTCTTTCTATATATACCCCTCTCTTTCTTTCTATATCTACCCCTCTCTCTCTTTCTATATCTACCCCTCTCTCTCTCTTTCTATATCTACCCCCCTCTCTCTTTCTTTCTATATCTACCCCCCTCTATCTTTCTATATCTACTCCTCTCTCTTTCTTTCTATATATACCCCTCTCTCTCTTTCTATATCTACCCCTCTCTCTTGCGTTCTATTTCTACCCCTCTCTCTTTCTTTCTATATATACCCCTCTCTCTTTCTATACCTACCCCCTCCCTCTCTTAATATATCTACCCTTCTCTCTTACTTTCTTTCTATATCTACCCCCTCTCTCTAGCTTTCTATATCTACCCCCTCTCTCTAGCTTTCTATATCTACCCCCTCTCTCTAGCTTTCTATATCTACCCCCTCTCTCTAGCTTTCTATATCTACCCCCTCTCTCTAGCTTTCTATATCTACCCCCTCTCTCTAGCTTTCTATATCTACCCCCTCTCTCTAGCTTTCTATATCTACCTTCCTCTCTTTCTATACCTACCCCCACTCTCTCTTTCTTCTATATCTACCCCACTCTCTTTCTTTCTATATCTTTCCCGCTCTCTCTCTCTCTTTCTATATCTATCCCCCTCTCTCTCTATCTACATCTACCCCTCTCTCTTTCTTTTTACGTCTACCCCTCTCTTCTTGGCTCTCTATCTTTCTTCATCTTCCCCTCTCTCTCTATTGGGCTCTCACTCTTTCAGCTATATGTCTCACTCTCCTGCAACCCCCTATGCCAATTTATATGTGGGTGATGTCATAACTTTCTGTGCCCGTGTCATCAGATGTTGATGCTCATGTCTCTAGTGTTGAGGTTGTGTACTATACTGCTATAGTGACCTGTGTTTTAGAGAAATAGGGAAAGAGAGGGTTGGAAGAGAGATGGAGAGAGAGAGGTGTGATAGAGAGAGGTGGGAGAGAGAGATGGGTTGAAGAGAGAGAGAGTGAGGGATAGAGAGAAAGAGGTGGGGGAGAGAGATAGGTGAGAGAGAAATATGGAGAGAAAGAGGTTGGAGAGAGAGAAAGAGGTGGGCAACAGAGATATGTGGGAGAGAGATGCATGGGAGAGAGAGAAGTGGGAGAGAAATAAAGATGGGAAAGAGAAAAACAGAGATGGAGAGAGTTGTGTTACCATAATCATACCACTCCATGTATAGTTAATGTGCTTCATAGTGAAGTGATGTCAGAAGTAAATAGAGAAGGAGAGGAGGACAGGAGTGGAGGATAGGAGTGGAGAGGAGAGGAGAAGAGCAGATAGAGGAGAAGAGATGAGAACGGGGGAAGAGAGAGGATGAGAGAGGATGAAAGATTACGAGAGAGGACGAGCGAGGACGAAAGAGGACAAGAGAAGATGAGAGAGGAGAAAGAAGAGATGTGCACAGCAGTGTATATCTCTGTTTTTTTTTAAGCCAAAGCCTACAAGGCAGGTGGCTAAGCTGTCCTGTCCTCAATAACCAGACAGAGCCGATAAAGGCAAGCCTGCACCTGCCTCATACTGCAGTGGTCCCCACAGACACAGAGAGACCAGTCACCACTGCTTCTCTACACTATCCTGTATTTCCCCAGTCCCTGCCTCCACCCACATGCCCCTCTCTCTCCCTAGATATCTAACCATGTCTCTACCACCATTACTCCTCCCTAGCTCTGACCCTATGCCTTACCACAACTGCCCCTATTTCACCAGACCTCAATCATTTCCTTCTGCCTCCCTCACTCTTAACTGTAATTCTACACACCTGCTCTTCTCTCTCCCTACTCCTCATATCTTCTTCCCAAAGGCCCATAGAATCCTCCTGTCATCATCCCTCCTCACTAAACAAGGGATTATATACTGTACATCACAGTAGAGAGGAGTCCTAACAGACTGTGTTAGACGACCTGTAGTGTGGTGTTTTACAAGCAGGAGTGCAGTGGAAGAGATAATTACTCTCCAACAGAGCGTGAGACAGAGAGAGAAGGGGGGGGGGGGGTACAGAGAGGGATACAGGGACAGCGAGCGCTTCCAGCTTGATTTGATTGTGTTCATTGACTGAAGTGTGATTATGCTTTATGGCAACAATTTAAACATGAACACAGAAAGTCAATTGGCAGGAATAGTGTCTCATTGTTTTGATTCTCTACTCAGTAGAGACTGTTGAGTTTTATTTATTTCATTAAATGTACTTACAGAGCTTAAAGGCTACACACACATTCAGTAAACAAGAATTTGCTCTTAACTGGCTTGCCTGGTTAAATTAAATTAAATTTAAATTTAAAAAAGCAACAGTGAGGGAGATGTACAGCGAGAGAGATAGTGTGAGAAAATGTGGGTACATTTAATACCTAAAGACAGAATACGTCATTCTCTCCTTCACCTGGACTGATATGAAAACACAGGATAGGTGAAAACAATGTGAAGGATGTCTACAGAGAGTTGTCCTTTCACTGCTCTCGTTCTATCACCTCAGTACAGATGAAGGGGAGGAGATGAGAAAGGAGGTGGAGAGGAAGCTACTTACTCTCTTTGAGAGATGGCTGCCATATTGTTTGCTTTTTTACACAGGGGCAGTATCAGTAGAATTAGGGCCTGATTATCATGCCTCATTTAGGGAGGTACTGAGGACACACAGACACACACTGTTGATAGATGCTGTGTACTTGGTGCTCTCAATCACCAGACATGAATTAGAGGGAAGAGTGTAATTAGTGTCATTAAGGGAGAAATAACAGAGGCTTGTTTAGAGTGATGGGACAGAGACAAACAACAACACATCTCTACTCTAGGCTCTCAATCATATGTACACACACACACACACACACACACACACACACACACACACACACACACACACACACACACACACACTGTATATGTACACACACACACACACATACACACACACACATACTGTACATGTACACACACACACGTATAAACACACTCACATACATAGAGTGCCTTCAGAAAGTATTCATACCCCTTGACTAATTCCACATTTTGTTGTTACAGCCTGATTTTAAAATGGATTCAATATATTTTTGTTTCTCACCCATCTACACACAATATCCCATAGTTACAAAGTGAAAAAATGTTTTTAGAAATTGTAGCAAATTAATTGAAAATTTAATTCAGAAATGTCTCATTTTCATCAGTGTTCACACCCCTGAGTCAATACTTTGTCAAAGCATCTTTGGTGGCGATTACAGCTTTGAGTCATCTTCGGTATGTCTGTATCAGCTTTGAGTCATGTTGGGTATGTCTGTATCAGCTTTGAGTCATCTTGGGTATGTTTGGGGATTTTCTCCCATTCTTCCTTACAGATTTTTTCAAGCTCTGATAAGTTACATTGGGAGTGGCGGTAAATAGCAATCTTCAAGTCTTTACACAGATTTCCAATGGGATTCAAGTCTGGGCTTTGGCTGGGCCATTCAAGGACTTTCACATTCTTGTTCTGAAGCCATTCCAGCATTGCTTTGGCTGAATGCTTGGGGTCATTGTCCTGTTGGAACGTAAATCTTCGTCACAGTCTAAGGTCGTTTGCACTCTGATGCAGGTTCTCATCAAGGATTTGCCTGTATTTGGCTCCATTCCTTGTTCCGTCTATCCTTACCAGTCTCCCTGTCCTTGCCGCTGAAAAGCATCCCCATAGAATGATGCTGCCACCACCATGCTTCACAATAGGCCTTCCCTGTAGCTCAGTTGGTAGAGCATGGTGTTTGCAACACCAGGGTTGTGGGTTCAATTCCCACGGGGGGCCAGCACAGAAAAAAACATGTATGAAATGTATGCATTCACTACTGTAAGTCGCTCTGGACAAGAGCTTCTGCTAAATGCCTAAAATGTAAATGTTAGATGGGTGATGAGCTGTGCATGGTTTTCTCCAGACATAGCGCTCTGCATTCAAGCCAAAGAGTTATATTTTTGTCTCATCAGACCACAAAATCTTTTGCCTTATGCTCTGAGTCTTTCATGTGCATTTTTATAAACTCTAGGTGTGCTGTCATGTGCCTTTTTCTCAGGTGTAGCTTCCATCTGGCCACTCTCCCATATAGCCCAGATTGGTAAAGTGCTGTAGTGACTGTTTTCCTTCTGGCAGGTTATACCATCTCAGTCAAGGAACTCTTTAGTTCTGTCAGAGCAGTCATTGGGTTCTTGGTCACCTCCCTGACCAAGGTCCTTCTTGCCCGATTGCTCAGTTTGATTGGACGGCCAGCTCTAGACAGAATCTGGGTAGTTCCATGTTTTTTCATTTCCCAATGATGGAGACCACTGTTCTCTTGTAAACTTTCAACAATCTAGAAATTGTTTCATACCCTTCCCCAGATACATGCCTCATCACAATTATATCTCGGAGATCTACGGACAGTTCCTTGGACTTCATGGTATAGTTTCTGCTCTGACATGCACTGTCAACTGTGGGACCTTATATAGACGTGTCATTATTTCTAAATCATGTCCAAAACATTAATGGCCACAGCTGGACTCCAGTCAAGTTTTAGTGACATCTCAAGGATGATCAAAGGAAATTAGATGCACCTGAGCTCAATTTGGAGTGTCATAGCAAAGGGGTGTGAATACTTTTTTTATTTATTTTATTTTATTTCACCTTTATTTAACCAGGTAGGCAAGTTGAGAACAAGTTCTCATTTACAATTGCGACCTGGCCAAGATAAAGCAAAGCAGTTCGACAACATACAACAACACAGAGTTACACATTGAGTAAAACAACATACAATCAATGATACAGTAGAAAAAAATAAGACTATATACAATGTGTGCAAATTATATGAGATAAGGGAGGTACAGGCAAAAAAAGGCCATGGTGGCAAAGTAAATAAAGTATAGCAAGTAAAACACTACTTACGGTATGTAAATTAGATATTTCTGTATTTCACTTTCAATAAATTTGCAAAAAATTCAAAAAACATGTTTTCACGTTGTCGTTGTGGGGTATGTGTGTAGATGATTAAGAAAATATTTCTGTTTCATCCATTTTGAATTCAGGCTATAACACAACAAAATGTTTAATAAGTCAAGGGTTAAGTCAGGTTTTCCAATGCTTCTCAAAGAAGGGCACCTATTGGTAGATAGGTAAAAAAATTTTAAAAGCAGTCATTGATAATATCCCATTGAACATGGTGAAGTCATTAATTACACTTTGGATGGTGTATCAATACACCCAGTCACTACAAAAATACAGGCGAAACATCTCAGGGATTGCACCATGAGGTCAATGGTAACTTTAAAACAGTAACATTGTTTAATGGCTGTAATAGGAGAAAACTGAGGATGGATCAACAACATTGTAGTTACTCCACAATAATAACCTAAATGTGAAAAGAAGGAAGCCTGTACAGAATAAATGATTGAGAAACATGCATCCTGTTTGCAATAAGGCACTAAAGTAAATCTGCAAAACAAATTGCAAAGAAACGAACTTCATGTCCTGAATACAGTGGTGGAAAAAGTACTCAATAGTCATACTTGAGTACAAGTAAAGATACCTTAATAGAAAATTACTCAAGTAAAAGTCACCCAGTAAAATATTACCCGAGTAAAAGTCTAAAAGCACTTGGTTTTAAATATACGTAACTATCAAAAGTAAATGGAACTGCTGAAATGTACTTAAGTATCAAAAGTAAAAGTAAAAGTATAAATCATTTCTAATTCCTTATATTTAGCAAACCAGACTGCACAATTTTTGCGTTATTTTTACTGACGGGTAGCCAGGAGCACACTTCAACACTCAGACATAATTTATAAACTAAGCATTTGTGTTTAGTGAGTCTGCCAGATTAAAGGCAGTAGGGATGACCAGGGATGATATATTGATAAGTGTTTGAATTGGACCATTTTCCTGTAAAAATGTAACAAGTACTTTTGGGTGTCAGGGAAAATGTATGGAGTAAAAAGTACATTATTTTCTTTAGGAATGTAGTGAAGTAAAAGTAAAAGTTGGCAAAAATATAAATAGTAAAGTACAGATACCCGCCAAAAAATACTTAAGTAGTACTTTAAAGTATTTTTTACTTAAGTACTTTACACCACTGCCTGAATACATATTTTCAAGCTTGGTGGTGGCTGCATCATATTATGGGTATGCTTGTCATCGGCAAGGACTAGGGAGTTTTTTAGGATAAAAAGAAACAAAATAGAGCAAAGCACAGCAAATTCCTAAAGGAAAAACTAGCTCTGTCTGCTTTCCAACACACACCAGGAGATAAGTTCATCTTTAAGCAGGAGAACAACCTAAAACATAAGGCCAAATATACACTGGAGTTGCTTACCAAGACGACATTGAATGTTCCTGAGTGGCCTGGTTAAAGTTTTGACTTAAATCGGCTTGAAAATCTATGGAAAGACCTGAAAACGGCTGTGTAGCAGTGATCAGCAACCAACTTGATTTAAAAAAAAGAATAATGTGCAAATATTGTACAATCCAGGTGTGCAAAGCTCTTAGAGACTTACCTAGAAAAACTGACACTTGTTAGAATCCCCTTTGGCAGTGATTACATGTATTGACGATGTAAATGAGATATTTCTGTATTTTATTTTCAATACAATTGCAAATAATTCTAAAAACATGTTTTCACTTTGTCATTATGGGGTATTGTGTGTAGATGGGTGAGAAAAATTTATTAATGTTATCCATTTCGAATTCAGGCTGTAACATAACAAAATGTGGAGTAAATCAAGGGGTATGAATACTTTCTGAAGGCACTGTACATACACAAACACAGTTTGTTTGATCAGATTCTTAGACTAATGAGAGGAAAGGGACACATGCTGATGTTGTCTCTGCTGGCAGGAGTCAATCAAACATGCAAAAGGGAAACTCGTTATTATTTTTTGCCTGAAAAAGCACATTGTGTATCTGTGTGTGTACCTGTGTGTATTTCTGTTCCTGACTGTGTATGTGTGTGTGTCTGTGTGTGTTTGTGTGTTTCAAAGCATCAGAGTGTCTCCTAGTTTGTCCTTGGCCCTGGCGACCCCAGGAGCCCCATATGCCCCTGAGTGTGTTCTCTCTCAGTAAGAGCTCTGCTGATTGGCTCCTCAAGGTTCCGTCGATTCTTCAGCCTGGAGCCCTGGAGGGAATCTGTGGCTGGATGGTAACCCTGGGTTACTGAAGGGCTTGTTGCTCGTGGCGACGCAGCTGCGCTTCCCGTCTCCATCTTCCCCCGTTGGGCTCCAGACAGAACGGAACAAACACACACACACACACACACACACACACACACACACACACACACACACACACACACACACACACACACACACACACACACACACACAGTGTTGCTACTTGTGTTCTGGTGTATGTAGTAAGTTGCTGCTAGGCTGATTTCCTCTCTGTGCATGAGAGTAGAAATACACCACATTATGTGCTTTTGTCATAATGTTGTGGCATTTTACAGCAGAAAGTATGTGCTCCTCCTCTGCACACACACACACACACACACACACACACACACACACACACACACACACACACACACACACACACACACACACACACACACACACACACACACACACACACACACACAGAGAGAGACACAGACACACACACAGACAGATGTAGGATCTTAATTTGACCAAGTTTGCTACAGCAGGAAAATAATTCGGCAGCAACAGGAAATGTGAATTATTTATCATTAATGGACATTTTTGCAGGGGTTGATACATTTTTTGTAAGTGAAAATCAAGCGTGACACTTCAAGGTGGAAATTACAAACTTCAGGAGCCTTTTTTAAATTCTCTCTGCAACAGGTTGGTCAAATTAAAATCCTACATCAGTAATGGCCAGATGAACAAGATGGCGCCGATAGGCCAGATGAACAAGATAGTGCCGATAGACATGGTCGTCTTGTTCTTGGCTCCTAAGCAACTTTGCAGCATTTTTTTTCTCGCTATTTTCGCATTATTAGCTCAGAAATTTTGTTTTTGCATTATTATATACAGCCGGAAATAAGTTTTGGATATCAGAGAGGCGGTAACTCATTAGTATTTCAAAACAGACAAATGACTTTCCTGAATTGGATCCTTTGTTCGTAACCCCCCAATGCGATTCCACTTATCTCAGACACTGCTCCAAGACACAGCCGGCGGAGATGAGGTATTTGTAGTGGACTTTTAGTCCAACTCAGAAGGTGTGTACAACATTCGCTGCTTCCGAGTATATTACTTGCTAATGTTCAGTCCCTGGACAATAAAGTAGGGGAGCCCAGGGCAAGGATCTCCTTCCAGAGAGACATAAGGGACGGTAACATACTCTGTTTCACGGAATCATGGCCCTCTACGGATATACTGTCCCCGTCTATACAGCCAGCTGGGTTCTCAGCACATTGTGCAGATAGGAATAACTCTCCGGGAAAAAGAAAGGCGGAGGTATATGTTTCATGATTAACTAATCATGGTGTGATTGTGGTAAGGTACAGGAACTCAAGTCCTTTTGTTCAACCAACCTAGAATACCTAACAATCAAATGCCGACCGCATCACCTCCCGAGAGAATTCTATTCGGTCTTTGTCACAGCCATGTATATTCCCCCTCAAGCCGATACCACTCTCAAGGATCTACACTGGACTTTGTGCAAACTGTAAACTGCATATCCTGAATCTGCATTTATCGTTGCTGGGTACTTTAATAAAGCAAATCTGAGGAAATCGCAACCAAAGTTTTATCAACACATTTCCTGCGCTACTCACGCATCAAAAACTCTCGACCATTGCTACTCTCCCTTCCGGGATGGCTACAAGGCCCTCCCCCGCCCTCCCTTCAGCAAATCAGATCACCCCTCCATTCTGCCCTTCCTTTCCTATAGGCAGAAAGTCAGTACCCATGGTAAGGACTATTCAACGCATGTCTGACCAATCGAAATCCACGCTTCAAGATTGTTTTGATCACTCGGACCGGGATATGTTCCGAGTTGACCTCTGAGAATAACATTGGCGAATACACTGACACAGTGACTGAGTTCATCGGGAAGTGTATAGGGGATGTTGTTCTCATTGTGATGATTAAAACCTATCAAAACCAAAAACCGTGGATAGATGGCAGCATTCGCGCAAAACAGAACACACGAACTACCATATTTAACCATGGCAAGGTGAATGGGAATATGGTTGAGTACAAACAGTCCTGTTATGCCCTCTGTGTGGCAATCAAACAGGCAAAACATCAGTACAAAGACAAAGTGGAGTTGCAATTCAATAGCTCATACAAGAGGGACTCCAGACAATCACGGAATATAAAGTGAAAACCAGCCACGTTGTGCACACCGACGTCTTGCTCACTGACAAGCTAAACATCTTCTTTGCCCGCTTCAAGGAAAACACAGTGCCACCGACGTGGGCCAACGCCGCTCCGGAGAATTGTAAGTTCTTGTTCTCCATGGCCAATGTGAGTAAGACAATTAAGCATGTTAGCCCAGGCGGCATCCCTAGTCATTTCCTCAGAGCATGCGCAGACCAGCTGGCTGGAGTGTTTAAAAAAATATTCAATCTCTGGTAAAACTTTACGTGACACCCAGCATCATAACCTGTTATGACACTGTCATAATCATGTCAAAATGTGTCATAACAGCTGACATAACTTGTCATAACCTATAATAATATGGTCATAACACTGTCATGGCACATATATTTAGACCTATTGTGACATAAACTCAACAAAAAAAGAAAAGTCCTCACTGTCAACTGTGTTTATTTTCAGCAAACTAACATGTGTAAATATTTGTATTAACATAACAAGATTCAACAACTGAGACATAAACTGAACAAGTTCCACAGACATGTGACTAACAGAAATGGAATAATGTGTCCCTGAACAAAGGGGGGGTCAAAATCTAAGGTAACGGTCGGTATCAGGTATGGCCACCAGAGTCATTAAGTATTGCAGTGCATCTTGTCCTCATGGACTGCACCAGATTTGCCAGTTCTTGCTGTGAGATGCTACCCCACTCTTCCACCAAGGCACCTGCAAGTTCCCTGACATTTCTGGAGGAAATGGCCCTAGCCCTCACCCTCCGATCCAACAGGTCCCAGATGTGCTCAATGTGATTTAGATCTGGGATCTTCGCTGGCCATGGCAGAACACTGACATTCCTATCTTGCAGGAAATCATGCACAGAACGAGCAGTATGACTGGTGGCATTGTCATGCTGGAGGGTCATGTCAGGATGAGCCTGCAGGAAGGGTACCACATGAGGGAGGAGGATGTCTTCCCTGTAACGCACAGTGTTGAGATTGCCTGCAATGACAACAAGCTCAGTCCGATGATGCTGTGACACAACGCCCCAGACCATGACGGACCCTCCACCTCCAAATCGATCCCGCTCCTTAGTACAGGCCTCAGTGTAACGCTCATTCCTTCCATGATAAACGCGAATCCGACCATCACCCCTGATGAGATAAAATCGCGACTCGTCAGTGAAGAGCACTTTTTGCCAGTCCTGTCTGGTCCAGCGACAGTGGGTTTGTGCCCATAGGCGACGTTGTTGCTGGTGATGTCTGGTGAGGACCTGCCTTACAACAGGCCTACAAGCCCTCAGTCCAGCCTCTCTCAGCCTATTGCGGACAGTCTGAGCACTGATGGAGGGATTGTGCGTTCCTGGTGTAACTCCGGCAGTTGTTGTTGCCATCTTGTACCTGTTCTGCAGGTGTGATGTTCGGATGTACCGATCCTGTGCAGGTGTCGTTACACGTGGTCTGCCACTGCGAGGACGATCAGCTGTCCGTTCTGTCTCCCTGTAGCACTGTCTTAGGCGTCTCACAGTACGGACATTGCAATTTATTGCCCTGGCCACATCTGCAGTCCTCATGCCTCCTTGCAGCATGCCCATGGCACATTCACGCAGATGAGCAGGGACCATGGGCATCTTTCTTTTTAGAAAGGCCTCTTTAGTGTCCTAAGTTTTCATAACTGTGACCTTAATTGCCTACCGTCCGTTAGTGTCTTAATGACCGTTCCACAGGTGCATGTCCAATAATTGTTTATGGTAAATTGAACAAGCATGGGAAACAGTGTTTAAACCCTTTACAATGAAGATATGTGAAGTTATTTGGATTTTTACGAATTATCTTTGAAAGACAGGGTCCTGAAAAAGGGACGCTTTTTTTTGTTGCTTAGTTTATATTGCGTTATTTTATGGATGGTTCTGACACCTACATAAGAGTTTCTAAACCCCAAATAACTACCACAGTAGTTTTTTATGTCTGGTTATGACACCTACATAAGAGTGTCAAAATGCAAAGAAACCTAAACATTCCATTACCCCATTGCCTACTATACTTGGCAACAGTATGTTTGTGTTATAAAACATTTTCTGAATTTGACCATATTAAATTATCATTGTAATTGAGCGTTAATTCATGTCAGACACTCACCTAATCCAATGCTCTGTTTTTGATGACTGGGATGTATGCAGGAGCAGATTTCAGGAGCAGGACAAGACACCCTCTTTTTGACTGATGACTGATATAAGTCAACTTTTTCTACAAGTTATTTAATATTTGATGAAAAAAATATGACTGTAAAAAATGTAATACCGCAACAACAAAGGACTTAAGAAAAAACATTCAAATGAAAGGACACTTCTTGGCAGGGAAAAAACACATGCAAATAAATGGGTTTTGGAACTCTTATGTATGTGTCATAAGCAGCCATAAAATAACACAAATATGTTACAATAGGTTTAAATATATAGGTCATGACAGTGTTTGACCATATTATGACAGGTTATGACAAGTTATGTCAGTTGTTGTGACATATAATGACATGTTTATGACTGTGTCATAACGTGTTACGATGCTGGGTGTCAAGTAAACTGCTACCCAATCTCTCCCTTTCCCAGTCTGTTGTCCCCACTCGCTTCAAGATGTCCACCATTGTTCCTGTACCCAAGAAAGTGAAGGTAACTATCGCCCTGTAGCACTCACTTCAGTCATCATAGCGCTTGATGGTTTTTGCGACTGCACTTGAAGAAACTTTCACATTTCTTGAAATGTTCCATATTGACTGACCTTCATGTCTTAAAGTAATGATGGACTGTCGTTTCTCTATGCTTATTTGAGCTGTTCTTGCCATAATATGGACTTGGTCTTTTCCCAAATAGGGCTATCTTCTGTATACCACCCCTACCTTGTCACAACACAACAAACGTATTCTCTCAAATGCAATAAGAAGGCTGTCATTGTAAATAAGAATTTGTTCTTAACTGACTTGCCTAGTTAATTAAATAAAGGTTCAATAAAACAATTTAAAATTAAAGACATTGAAATAAATTCCACAAATTCACTTTTAGGAAGGCACACCTGTTAATTGAAATGCATTCCAGATGACTACCTCATGAAGCTGGTTGAGAGAATGCCAAGCGTGTGCAAAGCTGTCATCAAGGCAAAGGGTCACTACTTTGAAGAATCTCAAATCTAAAATATATTTTGATTTGTTTAACACTTTTTTTTGTTTCTACATGATTCCATATGTGTTATTTCATAGTGTTGATGTCTTCACTACTATTCTACAATGTAGAACATAGTACAATAAATAAAAGGCCTTGAACGAGTACTGCACCAGTCAGAAGTTTCGATACACCTACTCATTCCAAGGTTTTTCTTTATTTAACTTAAATGTTTCTATCCTGCATTCAAGTGTGTGGACCTTTGTAATTGGTCTAAAAGGACTAATCACTAAATATATTCATATGTGGAACTGATGTGAAATAAATGTTGTTATTTTAAGGAGGTGTTTACTATAATATTATCTTCTGTCTCTCTCAGTTTTTTTTCTCTCTCAGACAAACTCTCTATCTCCTTCACCTTATCTCTCCTTCCTTCCTCCTTCTCCCCCCTACTCTCCATCTCTCCCTCTTTCCCTTTACTCTGATTCCCGTCCTCTCTCTCTCTCCTTCTCGTTCTCTCTCTCCTTCTCGTTCTCTCTCTACTGATGGTGAAATATGCATCAATTATTGATACTCTGACTGTGTCGTCTGCCCCGCTCCTCTGTCGCCCCATTTTCCCCCGGCCTGCCCTACTTCCCAAAACCCTCAAGGTTGTCACACACACACATCCTCAGGGGCACCATCAAAGTTAGGGGCTCAAGGTTTGTACTCTAAACTAATGTAAACAGTACAGTGGAGTCATCTTCTCTCCACAGCTTGATTGTGGACTGTAGCCAACCTTTGTCTCCTGCTGAGTGACTTTGCTTTAGTCCTCTGGTATAAACCCATTCAGTGGTTTTCACAGCTGAGGATCGAAACACACACACACACAAGCTCACCTGCGCATGCGCACACGCATGCGCACACACACACACACACACACACACACACACACACACACACACACACACACACACACACACACACACACACACACACACACACACACACAGTGAGACACAGACACACACACAGACAGATGTAGGATCTTAAGCAGGTTACTTCTCAAGGTTGATGGATCTAGGTGTGATCGGTGACATACTGTCAAAACATTTACATGTCCTGGCTTTTTGGACAAAGGTCAACTTTTGTTCTGTGAACCTTGTATCTGGTATCAAACTCAGGTCATCAGCATTTTTCAAGACCTTGTTAGCCCAATGAGCTGAAGCCTAGCTTTTTCCCCTGAAAGCTGACACGAATCTTCAGGTCTCAGACAGGGTCACTCATCACTCCTTGTAAACACACATGGCATAAATGTTCTCTTCACCAACTTGTCACTGTTAAATATGTTTATTATTCACATCCTTACTTTCCAAACAAATGATCATTTGAAGCATGTTTTCCCATTAGAGTTGAGTCCCTCTGGTTCTCACTGGGTTTATAGATAACGTAATTGGCAGGGGGTCTCCTCTTACCAAATTACACTTTATAACACGAACACACACACACACACACACACATGCACACGCATGCACGCACGCGCACACCACACACACGCACACAGACACACACACGCGTCGATAAGACAATTTAAGACAAGTGGAAAGGTGGAGCATGCTGGGGAGAGACTCTGAAGGGGAAAAATTACAGTGTTTGTTGTTTTCCAGCCAAGGTTTGTTTGGTGTTGATATTTAGCTGCTGGGTCCATGGGGGCCTTTGCAATAGTAGGACAGTTTTAAGCCTGTATCAAATGAGACCTCTTCATCTTCATCTGCTGCCTTCCTTTAGTTGCAGATTGGTTTTAGGCTCTGTTGGATCTTGCTCCCTACTTTGTGTGTATGTGTGTGCATGTGCCAAGGCTATTATATTTCGGGATTTTTATATTTATTTTTATTCCTATTCGTTTTTCAATTTTTATTTTAAATTCAGTTTAGTTTTTTAGTTTTCAGACTTGATTTACTAGTTTGTATTCAGTTTTAGTTTGGTAAAAATGGTTCTATTTTGTGTTTATATTATTTAGTTTCAGTTTTAGTCTTAGTGTTAGGGACAGAAAGTAGACTTTGAGTGGGAAGCTAGTCTTGTGGACTTGCCAGACTCAATAAATAACTGCACCAATGCCTCTTCTCTTTGTTATACTCATTGGAATGAGGTTGCCAGTTTTCTGCTCCTTTAAAATACACATATAAAGTCTGTTGGGTAGAGGTTGCTGTTGGCATTGTTGACGTGCAGCACATGTGGTTGTCTCACTTTGTATTTTTCCTCAAATTCTTTGAATGCTTCTTTATTGACGCTATTCAGGTGAACTCTGAATGTTTTTCCTTTGATCTCTGTAACATATATGCTACCATCTTCTAACACGCCAATCCATTTATTTTGTCTCTCAAAGCAATGTACTCCAAAAAATGTCATATGGGGCTTTTCCATTTTCGACTAACCACTTGTGGTTTAGGATTTGCTGAAGCTATTGTTCACCCTTTGTGCTCACTCTTTAGCTAGGCTAGCTACCTAGCGGATTTCTTCCCTATATAAAACAGTTTATATAAGAAAATCTGTCAATTGAAATGCATTTATTAGGCTCTAATCTATGGATTTCACCTGACTGGGAATAGATCACAGACACCTTAACAAAAGGTAAAAAAATCAGAAAACCAGTCAGTATCTGGTGTGACTGGGTGCGGCGGATGAATGGCACGACAATGGGCCTCAGGATCTCGTTGCGGTTTCTCTGAGCATTCAAATTGCCATCGATAAAATGAAATGGTGTTTGTTGTCCTTAGCTTATGCCTGCCCATACCATAACCCCAACTCTGTTCACAATGTTGACATCAGCAAACCGCTTACCCACGCTAAGGACAGTCGAAACTGGGATTCATTGTGAAGAAGAGCACACTTCTCCAGCGTGCAAGTGGCCATCAAAGGTGAGCATTTGCCCATTAAAATTGGTTATGACACTGAAATACAGTCAAGTCAAGGCCCTGGTGAGTACGCAGATGAGCTTCCCTGAGGCGATTTCTGACAGTTTGTGTAGAAATTCTTCCATTGTGCAAGCCCACAGTTTCATCAGCTTTCCGGGTGGCTGGTTACAGACCATCCCACAGATTTAAAAGCTGGATGTTGAGGTCCTGGGCTGGCGTGGTTACACGTGGGCTGCTGTTGTGATGCCGGTTGGATGTACTGCCAAATTCTCTAAATTACATTGGAGGCAGCTTATGGTAGATAGCTCTGGTGAACATTCCTGCAGTCAGCATGCCAATTGCACACTCCCTCAAAACCTAAGACATCTGTTGCATTGTGTGATAGAACTGCTCATTTTAGAGTGGCCTTTTATTGTCCACAACAAAAGGTGCACCTGTATAATGATCATGCTATTTAATCAGCTTCTTGATATGCAACACCTGTCAGGTGAATGGATTATCTTGGCAAAGGAGAAATGCTCACTAACAGGGATGTAAACAAATTTGTGCAAAATATTTGAGAGAAATCAGCTTTTTGTGCATGTGGAACATTTCTGGGATCTTTTATTTCAGCTCATGAAATATGGGATCCACATTTTAAATGTTGTGTTTATATTTTTGTTCAGTGCAGTTCATTTTCAAGTCAAAGATAATAGTTTCAGTATAGTTTTAGTTTTTTAAACAGGTTTCTTATTTATTTTATTTCAGTTTACAAAATAGTTTTTCCATGATTAGTTTTTGTTTTACTTTACTTTTTGTTTTCCTATAATAACCTTGGTGTGTGTGTGTGTGTGTGTGTGTGTGTGTGTGTGTGTGTGTGTGTGTGTGTGTGTGTGTGTGTGTGTGTGTGTGTGTGTGTGTGTGTGTGTGTGTAGGATATTCCCAAGTGCTGTCTAATCGCTCTGTGAGCTCTGAAAGTGTGTGTTCAGTTTAGGCAGAAGCAAATGATCTGAAGAATAATGGTTGGAACAGGCCCTAAGGTCCCTCTGTTTGCTTCAGGGTAGAACCACTGGGAGGGGGGGTTGCTAGAGGAGGAAGAGTCAGCAGTGTGTGTGTCTGTGTGTGTGTCTGTGTTGCCAGCAGGAGGTCAGACTACAGCAGATGCCAATTTAAAGGCCCCCAGAGCTGCGCCGACGCAGTTTGTTTTGCCTCAGGCATATACATCCACCCCCTGTACCCCCAGGCACATAAACCCCCTGTACCCCCAGGCACATACATACACGCCCTGTACCCCCAGGCACATAAACCCCCTGTACCCCCTGGCATATACATACACCCCCTGTACCCCCAGGCACATACACCCCCTGTACCCCCTGGCACATACATACACCCCCTGTACCCCCAGGCACATAAACCCCCTGTACCCCCTGGCATATACATCCACCCCCTGTACCCCCAGGCACATACATACACCCCCTGTACCCCCAGGCACATACATACACCCCCTGTACCCCCAGGCACATAAACCCCCTGTACCCCTGGCACATACATACACCCCCTGTACCCCCAGGCACATAAACCCCCTGTACCCCCTGGCACATACATACACCCCCTGTACCCCCAGGCACATAAACCCCCTGTACCCCCAGGCACATACATAAACCCCCTGTACCCCAGGCACATAAACCCCCTGTACCCCCTGGCATATACATACACCCCTGTACCCCCAGGCACATACACCCCCTGTACCCCCAGGCACATACATACACCCCTTGTACCCCCAGGCACAGAAACCCCCTGTACCCCCTGGCACATACATACACCCCCTGTACCCCCAGGCACATAAACCCCCTGTACCCCCTGGCACATACACCCCCTGTACCCCCTGGGAACACACACCCCCTGTATCCCCAGGCACATAAACCCCCTGTACCCCCAGGCTCTTGCATACACCCCCTGTACCCCCTGGGAACACACACCCCCTGTATCCCCAGGCACATAAACCCCCTGTACCCCCAGGCTCTTACATACACCCCCTGTACCCCCAGGCACATACACCCCCTGTACCCCCTGGGAACACACACCCCCTGTATCCCCAGGCACATAAACCCCCTGTACCCCCAGGCTCTTACATACACCCCCTGTACCCCCTGGGAACACACACCCCCTGTATCCCCAGGCACATAAACCCCTTGTACCCCCAGGCTCTTACATACACCCCCTGTACCCCCTGGGAACACACACCCCCTGTACCCCCAGGCACATACATACACCCCCTGTACCCCTTGGGAACATACACCCCCTTTACCCCAGGCACATAAACCCCCTGTACCCCGTCTGTCTGTGTTTGACAGAACCCAACCAGCAGGAGAGGTTTGATTGAGAGCAGAGGCCAGAAGCACTCACACACATACAGTGTTGTACACATGACAATACTACAAATCACTGTGTATCTATGAACGATATTCTCATTTAATTTACACGCGCATGCACAGACACACACGGAAGCATGCATGCACACACACACACACACACCTACATCCGAGAAGCTTCAGCAAAACCTTAAGCAGCAGAGCGAATGGTTTTGTCACGATGTTCAGGTATTACCTAGTTGTAAAGTAAAGATTTCTCCACTGAGAGAGAGAGAGAGACAGAGACAGAGAGAGAGAGAGCGAGAGCGAGAGAGAGGAAAACATTTTATCTCTGGTATTTGATTCTTTCTGTTGTGTTATTTCATATCTGAAAACATGGGATGTATATATTGCTGTGAAAAGATTGGTTAAGGTGAAAATCATGGCAGGCACAGAAGATTACTGTCAAAGAACGGGAGCTGGAGGAAATACTGAGAATTCATGTAATTTATTAAATGTACTGAAACCTTTCTACTCTTCTGCAATTGGCGTTGAGCTTCATGAGTTGTTACCTTATTTCCTATCGCATTTACTCTTTCTAGTTGTCTATTGAATTGAATTCCTTCCTACTTCACCACCATTCTATTTCTCCCATCCAACTGTGTGTGTGTGTGTGTGTGTGTGTGTGTGTGTGTGTGTGTGTGTGTGTGTGTGTGTGTGTGTGTGTGTGTGCGTGTGTGTGTGTGTGTGTGTGGTGTGTGTGTGTGTGTGTTCCTGAGGATTACTTTGTCCTTGTGGGATCAACAAAACCCAGTGATGCGTGTCCCTGGCTTGATAACGTTAATAACGTTGTAATAATCTATGAAGATAGTATTGGGTTTAGGGAGATGCTAGCAGGTGCGTACGCACACACACACTGGTTCTTGTAATTGCTCTTCTTATTGCCCTTAGGCAGCGTGAGGAGGCATATAAAACACATTATTCATGATGATAATGCGTTTCTGCCTTGCCGTTCCAACTTATGACAGCTGAAATTGAGCTCTGTCGGAAAACGTGATGCGTGCTAAATTCCCGGAGGTGGTGAGGTGTGTGTCGGAACGTTGACCTTCCTACCGACAGGCTGGGATAATGAGATTTGGGAACGACCTTCCTGAATGAGCAAGGTTTCATTTTTTTCCTGTCTGTTTGCCAGTTCATGCCAGTGCCTGCATTAATGAGGCACACTGAGTCGATGTCGCAAGCCTAAATTGGTGAAGTGGAGGCTGGCAGTTTTCCCAAATCTAAAATGTGTCTGATGTTTTCAGACTTCAGAAGTGGTCTAATGCCAAAATGAGCCCATGTCTCACACAACACTGTGTTGATCCAGCAGAATGCATGAATCCCAAATGACTGGAACAGTTTGGCAAGAACCAGTCTCATCATTTTAAATGGTAGCCTAGTATACGCAGCGACATGAGATGGCAGCTCAATTCTGATACCATCAACCGTCTGACTATGGGTCTGAGTGCTAACTTGCTTCCTACCAACCCCTATCATCTTCTAGGTCTCCTTCAAGGTCTCGGACCCCCACATCATCAGAGAGGTGGTGTAAATGATACACAGTATGTGTGCGCATGTGTATGAGATAGAGAGAGTGACAGAGAGTTAGAAAGAGAGAGAGACAGAGAGAGAGAGAGAGAGAGAGAGACAGAGACATAACGTGTGGTGGTTATGAGAATAGTTCCACCTGTCTCTCTTTCTGTGTAACTGAGTGTGACCTCACACAAATATTAACCACCAAACACCCCAGGCCTTCTGCAAATTAAAACACCCGCTCTGATTTATAAAATGAAAAGGTTGGAACGAGAGGGGAGTGCTGTTTCATTAGATCAGGGAAACTGTGTCTATTCCATTTAAAAAGTAGATTTTATTCCAAGAATTGCCGTGTGCCAAGTCTATTAAATTATTCCTGTGTTTGTGTGTGTGTGTGTGTTTCAAGTCATAGTTAGAGTGCAGTGGAACTTTAAACCTCTTAGATGTAAAATCCCTCAACAGTCTTTTTTGTGTACACAGCGCTCTGTGAATGGTGCAACATCAATTGCTGAACATTCCGTGAAAGCTCTGGTTGTCCCGCTTCACATGCCGCTACTCTCAGCTGAGATGCGATATGTGAAATCTTACACCTCATTTGCATAGGGAGCGACATGACACATCACATTTTCTGGCCTATGCAGACAAAGGATCGATTTCCTCTGGCTGTGAACCTCGCAGCTCCGCTTGAAACGGGAGAGGCCAGTGATTGCAGCAAAATAAGTCTCATCTTGTTGTGAAGTTTTGAGATGGATTTAGAGCTCTCAACATGAAATAATACAACATCATTTTGTACACTTGAAACAAGACCACTTTCTCTTAGTCAGAGAGGGATAAAATCACCTCATTCTTAAAGCTGAAGTTGTAACAAGTCAGCAGGCATTTGAATGGCACCACCATGTTGCTCAGAGGACACTGAGAAGACAATTATCTGTCACCAGTTATACAGTTGAAGTCAAGACAAACTATAGTTTTGGCAAATCGGTTAAGACATCTACTTTGTGCATGACACAAGTAATTTTTCCAACAATTGTTTACAGACAGATTATTTCACTTATAATTCACTGTTTCACAATTCCAGTGGGTCAGAAGTTTACATACACTAAGTTGACTGTGCTTGGAAAATTCCAGAAAATGATGTCATGTCTTTAGAAGCTTCTGAAAGGCTAACATCATTTGAGTCAATTGGAGGTGTACCTGTGGATGTATTTCAAGGCCTACCTTCAAACCCAGTGCCTCTTTGCTTGGGAAAATCAAAAGAAATCAGCCAAGACCCCAGAAAAAAAATGTAGATCTCCACAAGTCTGGTTCATCCTTGGGAGCAATTTCCGAACTGCTGAAGGTACCACATTCATCTGTACAAACAATAGTACGCAAGCATAAACGCCATGGGACCACGCAGCCGTCATACCACTCAGGAAGGAGATGCATTCTGTCTCCTAGAGATGAACGCACTTTGGTGCGAGAGGTGCAAATCAATCCCAGAAGAACAGCAAATGACCTTGTGAAGATGCTGGAGGAAACAGGGTCAAAATTATCTATATCCAGAGTAAAACGAGTCCTATATCAACATAACCTGAAAGGCAGCTCAGCAAGGAAGAAGCCACTGCTCCAAAACCGCCATAAAAAAGCCAGACTACAGTTGGCAAATGCACATGGGGCCAAAGATCGTACTTTTTGGAGAAATGTCCACTAGTCTGATGAAACAAAAATAGAACTGTTTGGCCATAATGACCATCGTTATGTTTGGAGGAAAAAGTAGAAAGCTTGCAAGCAGAAAAAACGCCATCCCAACCGTGAAGCATGGGGGTGGCAGCATCATGTTGCGGGGGTGCTTTGTTGCAGGAGGGACTGGTGCACTTCACAAAATAGATGGTATCATGAGGGAGGAAAAGTATGTGGATATATTGAAGCAACATCTCAAGACATCAGTCAGGAAGTTAAAGCATGGTCATGAATGGCTCTTCCAAATAGACAATGACCCCAAGCATACTTCCAAAGTTGTGGCAAAATGGCTTAAGGAAAACAAAGTCAAGGTATTGGAGTGGCCATCACAAAGCCCTGACCTCAATCTTATAGAACATTTGTGGGCAGTCCTGAAAAAGCGTGTGCGAGCAAGGAGGCCTACAAACCTGACTCAGTTACACCAGCTCTGTTAGGAGGAATGGGCCAAAATTCACCCAACTTATTGTGGGATGCTTGTGGAAGGCTACCCGAAACCTTTGACCCAAGTTTGTCGCGATCATCATAAGAACATTCAGACCAAAGCACCGCGTGAAATCGGTTCGACATTTTATTTGAAGTGAACCGCACAGAAAAACAATAAAGAACAAACAAAACGTGACGTTCTGAGTGCTCACAGGCAACTACACAAAAACAAATCAAGACCCCACAAAACACAGTGGGGAAATGGCTGCCTAAATATGATCCCCAATCAGAGACAACGATAAACAGCCGCCTCTGATTGGGAACCATACCAGGCCAACATAGAAATAGAACAGCCTAGATTACCCACCCTAGTCACACCCTGACCTAACCAACAGAGAATATAAGACTCTGTGGTCAGGGCGTGACAAAGTTAAACAATTTAAAGGCAATGCTACCAACGATAAATACTAATTGAGTGTATGTAAACTTCTGACCCACTGGGAATGTGATGATTAAAATAAAGGCTAAAATAAATCATTCTCTCTACTATTATTCTGACATTTCACATTCTTAAAATAAAGTGGTGATCCTAACTGACCTAAGACGGAATTTGTACTAGGATTAAATGTCAGGAATTGTGAAAGACCTAGTATAAATGTATTTGGCTAAAGTGTATGTAAACTTACGACTATATGAAATGATGCCATTCACCAAGTAGGATCATATTTATTTGACAGTTATAAGAAAGATGAAATCTCATGCTAAGTTGCTTATAATTTGATTGTTACTATATTTAGAAAGCATTTCAGTAATTTCAAGCCGTATTCCCCCACTTCATTGAATAGGAAAAAACATACAGAGTATATGATATTTTCATGTTGTTCTCATTTTAGTTCTGTGTACTTAAGCTTGTGTCCTTTTTATTTAACTTACCAGAACGGTGAGGTTTTCATCTTTATGGAAGTCTATTACTAGATATTGTTTATGGCACTCTCAATATAAATAATTACTTTGGGTATATATATTTAGGTGGAAATCCAAATTTGACATTTCATTTAACATGATCAGGACTGTATAATAACCTGTACTGGGCTGTGTTCAGGCTTTTAGACATCATTATGCTAGTATAGGGAGGTGATTTGCATGTTTTACATTTGCAATATGTAAAATGCACCACCACCCATATTTTCTCCTCTGCTCATTCTTATGAAGACTCAGCAGGCATTTGAATGGCATCACCGTGTTGCTCAGAGGACGCTGAAAAGAAAATTCTCAGTCATCAGTTATATAAAATTATGAATAAACAGTAGCTTTACAAGCATATAATAATGCATTGAAATCTCTGGGGGTTTAGTGGGGTTTAGTGGATGACATTTGGTAAATATTTTTTATAGATTACATTATTTTATATTTTTGTCATGTCATATATTAAGTGACATGGGGGTTATGGTCTAGGGTTTGATTTGGAATTGGGCCGACAGTACAGTTGCTACCCATGTTTACTTCCTGTTCTCCTCCTCTGACATCATCACAATTAGATTTCGCTTCATATCATCAGAACTAGCCTACTCTGTGATAATTATCCCCCACTGCTAAAGCCTGTCAGATCTTGACTGCAGGCGTCTGTCAGGGTTGTGTGTGTTTGAGGGCCATTAGGTTTTGTTTGTCATTAGAGATCACTGAAGAGAAGTGGTTTGCTGACGTTGTTTCAACCTGCCTCTCCAACCCAGGACCTCTCCAGCCCAGATCATAGTGTGTGGTGTGTTTGCTCTGAGGAATCGCATAATGTGATTTTTATATAACCAGGTCTCCTTTGGTGGAGGAAAATGACACACACACGCACACGCACGCACACACACACACACACACACACACACACACACACACATACACACACACACACACACACACACACACACACACACACACACACACACACACAAAACTGAACATTCTGACTGTTTATCAAAATGTCTGGGGTGGCAGGTAGCCTAGCGGTTAAAAGCATTGGGCCAGTAACTGAAAGGTTGCTCGTTTGAATCCCTGAGCCAACTAGGTGAAAAATCTTTCATTGAGCAAGGCACTTAACCCTAATTGCTCCTGTAAGTTGTTTTGGGTAATAGTGTCTGCTAAATGACTCAATTGTAAAAAAATGCCTGATCTTCTTCTCTTTCCCACGGCCTCTTCGCAAGAACAGACCCTCATCGAGTCTCCCACGGTGTTTGTGCACTGCGCATTTGAGTGTTTATAACGGAGATAGAGGCAAAGTAAAACATGATTGAGTGTGCTTTCTCATTTTCTCTTTCTCTCCCACAGAAAATGGAAGGACAGAGTAATAAAATAGTAGATGGGAGACAGACAGATACAGAGACTGAGAAAGAGCCAGAGACAAAGAGAGAGAGATAGAGAGACAGAGATAGAAAGAGTGAAATATAGAGATAGAGATATCCTGACAAAATGTCAAAATTATAAAACAATTAGAGATTGTCATTCCCCCAAATTTTGAAACCCTTATTCAAGGTTTCAAAAACCTCTCTGATGAGAATAGACTACCCGTCCTGTTGGGGGAGGACGCAGAGAGCTGTGGGTTGGCAGCGCACTACATTACTGCCTGCCATAAGATGAGGGACAGTGTCTAACAGACCAATCAACCTGCACATGTCCTCTACTGTATGCTTATTGTTATTGTTCAATGTATGTATATTTTGACCCTTGGTTATTGTTGTTACTGTTGTCCCATTGACAATTTTGATTCTGATTATTGTAATATTGTAAATATCCAAAGTAATCTTTGGCAATATGTACATCATGCCAATAAAGCAAATTGAATGAGAGAGAGAGAGAGAGAGAGAGAGAGAGAGAGAGAGAGAGAGAGAGGTCCTCTTATTTTAGTTGTTTCCTCTGCCCTTCCTGTACATTGTGTAGTGTGTGTCATGGTCCTTATGATCTCTGGGTTTACAGAAGTCAGATCCTGATTCATGTATCTCCACTTCAAACACTACAAATTGTCCACTGCAGCATCTGAGGCCCCACAATCACACACACAGAGCCTGCGGCTAACAAACCACTGACATCATAATTGTGGGACATGTGGGAGATGAGAGAGCACACACAGAGAAAAAGCCTCCATCTCCAGGGTCCAAGAGGTTGTTAGGGGCACAATTACAAATCAAAATAAAATAAAATTGTATTAGTCACATTCGCCGAATACAGCTGGTATAAACCTTACAGTGAAATGCTTACTTACGAGCCCCTAAACAACAATGAAGTAAAAAAAAATACTGATAAGAATAAGAAATTAAAGCAACAAGAAATTAATGAGCAGCAGTAAAATAACAATAGCGAGACTATAGAGACTATATACAGGGGTATCGGTACAGAGTCAATGTGCGGGGGCACCGGTTAGTTGAGGTGCTATATACATGAAGGTTGAGTTATTAAAGTGACTATGCATAGATGATAACAACAGAGAGTAGCAGCGGTGTAAAAGAGGCGGAGAGGGTGGGAGGGGGGGGGCAATGCAAAAAGTCTGGGTAGCCATTTATTTAGGTGTTCAGGAGTCTTATAACTTCGGGTTATAAAATGTTTACAAGACTCTTGGACCTAGATTTGACACTCCGGTACCACTTGCCGTGCGGTTACAGAGAGAACAATCTATGACTTGGTTGGCTGGAGTCTTTGACAATTTTTAGTGCCGTCCTCTGACATCGCTTAATATAGAGGTCCTGGATGGCAGGAAGCATAGCTCCATGTAGTGCTTTGCGGTCGGAGGCCGAGCAATTGCCATGACAGGCAGTGATGCAACCGGCCAGGATGCTCTCGATGGTGCTACTGTAGAAACATTTGAGGATCTGAGGACACATGTCAAATCTTTTCAATAGGTTTTGTCGTGCCCTCTTCACGACTTGTCTTCGTGTGCTTGGACCATGTTAGTTTGTTGTTGATGTGGACACCAAGGAACTTGAAGCTCTCAACCTGCTCCACTGCAGCCACGTCGATGAGAATGGGGGCATGCTCGGTCCTCTTTTTCCTGTAGTCCACAATCATCTCCTTTGTCTTGATCAAGTTGATGGAGAGGTTGTTGTTCTGGTACCACACGGCCAGGTCTCTGACCTCCTCCCTATAGGCTGTCTTGTCGTTGTCGGTGATCAGGCCTACTGTTGTGTTATCGGCAAACTTAATGATGGTGTTGGAGTCTCGCCTGGCCATGCATTCATGAGTGAACAGGGAGTACAGTAGGGGACTGAGCACGCACCCCTGAGGGCCCCTGTGTTGAGGATCAGCATGGCGGATGTGTTGTTACCTACCCATACCACCTGGGGGCGGCCCGTCAGGATGTCCAGAATCCAGTTGCAGAGGGAGGTGTTTAGTCCCAGTGTCCTTAAGTTATTGATGAGCTTTAAGGGCACTATGGTGTTGTACGCTGAGCTACAGTCAATGAACAGCATTCTCATATACGTGTTCCTTTTGTTCAGGTGGGAAAGGGCAGTGTGGAGTGCAATAGAGATTGCGTCATGGTATGCAAATTGAAGTGGGTCTAGGGTTTCTGCGATGATGGTGTTGATGTGAACCATGACCAGCCTTTAAAAGCACTTCGTGGCTACAGACGTGAGTGCTACGGGTCGGTAGTCATTTAGGCGGGTTACATTAGTGTTCTTGGCATGATGACTCCTTGTTGTCCCCAGTCCACCTGGCCGTGCTGCTGCTCCAGTTTCAACTGTTCTGCCTGCGGCTATGGAACCCTGACCTGTTCACTGTGATTACTATTATTTGACCATGCTGGTCATTTATGAACATTTGAACATCTTGGCCATGTTCTGTTATAATCTCCACCCGGCACAGCCAGAAGAGGACTGGCCACCCCTCATATCCTGGTTCCTCTCTAGGTTTCTTCCTAGGTTTTGGCCTTTCTAGGGAGTTTTTCCTAGCCACCGTGCTTCTACACCTGCATTGCTTGCTGTTTGGGGTTTTAGGCTGTGTTTCTGTACAGCACTTTGATATATCAGCTGATGTAAGAAGGGCTATATAAATACATCTGGTTTGATTTGGGCACCAGAAACTATTGTGGTCTGCTTAAAACATGTTGGTATTACAGACTCGGACAGGGAGAGGTTGAAAATGGCAGTGAAGACACTTGCCAGTTGGTCAGCGCATGCTCGCAGTACATGTCCTGGTAATCCGTTCGGCCCTGTGGCTTTGTGAATGTTGATCTGTTTAAAGGTCTTACTCACATCGGCTGTGGAGAGCGTGATCACACAGTCTTCCGGAACAGCTGGTGCTCTCATGCATGTTTCAGTTTTATTTGCCTCGAAGCGAGCATAGAAGTAGTTTAGCTCATCTTGTAGGCTCGTGTCACTGGGCAGCTCTCGGCTGTGCTTCCCTTTGTAGTCTGTAATGGTTTGAAAGCCCTGCCACATCCGATGAGCATCAGAGCCGGTGTAGTGCGATTCGATCTTAGTCCTGTATTGCCACTTTGCCTGTTTGATGGTTCGTCGGAAGGCATAGCGGGATTTATCCTCTCTGGGCTAGGAAATCGTCCCACCTACTCAACAGCCAGTGGAATCCCGTGGTGCGTTATTCAAATACCTTAGAAATGCTATTACTTCAATTTCTCAAACATATGACTATTTTACACCATTGTAAAGACAAGACTCTCGTTAATCTAACCACACTGTCCGATTTCAAAAAGGCTTTACAACGAAAGCGAAACATTAGATTATGTCAGCAGAGTACCCAGCCAGAAATAATCAGACACCCATTTTTCAAGCTAGCATATAATGTCACATAAATCCAAACCACAGCTAAACGCAGCACTAACCTTTGATGATCTTCATCAGATGACACTCCTAGGAACTTATGTTATACAATACATGCATGTTTTGTTCAATCAAGTTCATATTTATATCAAAAACCAGCTTTTTACATTAGCATGTGACGTTCAGAACTAGCATACCCACCGCAAACTTCCGGTGAATTTACTAAATTACTCACGATAAACGTTCACAAAAAACATAACAATTATTTTAAGAATTATAGATACAGAACTCCTTTATGCAATCGCTATGTCCGATTTTAAAATAGCTTTTCGGTGAAAGCACATTTTGCAATTGTCACGATTGTATTCGTCTTCCGACGATAGTGCGAAATCGTCGTCTGAAAATGTAGACCAATACGCAGCAGGTACGTGTATGCTCATTTTGACTTTTATTTAAATTATCCAAAAGAGCACTCCAAAACAACAAAACACGAAAACGAACGAACAACTAAACAGTCTGGCAAAGCCTAGGGCTGAACACAGAACAATCACCCACAAAACACAAACACAAACACACCCTCATTTATGAGACTCTCAATCAAAGGCAGATAGAAAACACCTGCCTTCAACTGAGAGTCCCAACACCAATTCACCAGACATAGAAACAGACATACTAGACTCCACATAGAAATACCTAAACATAAACCAACACCCGGAATTACTAAAACAAACACCCTTAAACCAAACACACCACCCTGAACCACATAAAACAAATACCCTCTGTCACGCCCTGACCAAACTACAAAACAATTAACCTTATATACTGGCCAGGACGTGACAGTACCCCCCCCTTAAAGGTGCTACCCCAGAAGCACCTTAACACAAAAAAAATATAAATACCCCCAAACAATACCCAAAAGAAAAATTCCCCCTTACTAAAGGGAGGGAAGGGAGGGTGGCTGCCGTCAACGACGGCACTGTGCTACACCCCCCCTCCCCAACCCACCTACATTGGAGGCGGCTCAGGTTCTGGCCGTTCCAGGCAGTCTGGGCAGTCCGGCGGCTCGGGGCAGTCTGTCGGCTCGGGGCAGTCTGGGCAGTCTGTCAGCTCGGGGCAGTCTGGGCAGTCTGTCAGCTCGGGGCAGTCTGGGCAGTCTGTCAGCTCGGGGCAGTCTGGGCAGTCTGTCAGCTCGGGGCAGTCTGGGCAGTCTGTCAGCTCGGGGCAGTCTGGGCAGTCTGTCAGCTCGGGGCAGTCTGGGCAGTCTGTCAGCTCGGGGCAGTCTGGGCAGTCTGTCAGCTCGGGGCAGTCTGGGCAGACTGGCCACTCCGGCAGTTCAGGGCAGACTGGCCACTCCGGCAGTTCAGGGCAGACTGGCCACTCCGGCAGTTCAGGGCAGACTGGCCACTCCGGCAGTTCAGGGCAGACTGGCCACTCCGGCAGTTCAGGGCAGACTGGCCACTCCGGCAGTTCAGGGCAGACTGGCCACTCCGGCAGTTCAGGGCAGTCTGGCCACTCCGGCAGTTCAGGGCAGTCTGGCCACTCCGGCAGTTCAGGGCAGTCTGGCCACTCCGGCAGTTCAGGGCAGTCTGGCCACTCCGGCAGTTCAGGGCAGTCTGGCCACTCCGGCAGTTCAGGGCAGTCTGGCAACTCGGGACGGTCAGGGCAGTCTGGCAACTCGGGACGGTCAGGGCAGTCTGGCAACTCGGGACGGTCAGGGCAGTCTGGCAACTCGGGCAGGTCAGGGCAGTCTGGCAACTCGGGCAGGTCAGGGCAGTCTGGCAACTCGGGCAGGTCAGGGCAGTCTGTCAGCTCGGCAGTCAGGGCAGTCTGGCCACTCCGGCAGTCAGGGCAGTCTGGCCACTCCGGCAGTTCAGGGCAGTCTGGCCACTCCGGCAGTTCAGGGCAGTCTGGCCACTCCGGCAGTTCAGGGCAGTCTGGCCACTCCGGCAGTTCAGGGCAGTCTGGCCACTCCGGCAGTTCAGGGCAGTCTGGCCACTCCGGCAGTTCAGGGCAGTCTGGCCACTCCGGCAGTTCAGGGCAGTCTGGCCACTCCGGCAGTTCAGGGCAGTCTGGCCACTCCGGCAGTTCAGGGCAGTCTGGCCACTCCGGCAGTTCAGCGCAGTCTGGCCACTCCGGCAGTTCAGCGCAGTCTGGCCACTCCGGCAGTTCAGCGCAGTCTGGCCACTCCGGCGACTGAGCGCAGTCGGGCCGCTCCGGCGACTGTTGACTGACGGGCAGCTCCGACGACTGTTGACTGACGGGCAGCTCCGACGACTGTTGACTGACGGGCAGCTCCGACGACTGTTGACTGACGGGCAGCTCCGACGACTGTTGACTGACGGGCAGCTCCGACGACTGTTGACTGGACGGGCAGCTCCGACGACTGTTGACTGGCGGGCAGCTCCGACGACTGTTGACTGGCGGGCAGCTCCGACGACTGTTGACTGGCGGGCAGCTCCGACGACTGTTGACTGGCGGGCAGCTCCGACGACTGTTGACTGGCGGGCAGCTCCGACGACTGTTGACTGGCGGGCAGCTCCGACGACTGTTGACTGGCGGGCAGCTCCGACGACTGTTGACTGGCGGGCAGCTCCGACGACTGTTGACTGGCGGGCAGCTCCGACGACTGTTGACTGGCGAGGCTGGGTTTACGCACTTGCCGTTTAGTGCGGGGAGCGGGAACAGGACGAGTCGGACTGGGTGGACGCACTTCCGGGTCCGCACGAGAGACAGAAGCTGGAAACCCAGGGCTATGGAGGCGCACAGCCGGTCTAGATCTTACCTCCTGCACAACCCGCCTTGGCTCGATGGAACTAGTAGCCCTGCACGAGCGGAGTGCTCGTACAGGGCAGACTGGGCTGTGCAGGGGCTTGATGGTAGCCGTGCGTAGAGCGGGAGTTGGGTAGCCTGGTCCTCGGAGGCGTACCGGCGACCAGATGCGCTGCGCAGGCATCCTCCTACCAGGCTGGATGCCCGCTCTAGCACGGCACCTGCGAGGGGCTGGAATAACTCGCACCGGACTGTGCGTGCGTATGGGTGAGATATTGCGCTTCTCAGCAAAACATGGCGCTCCCCACCTCATACGCTCCTCCATATAACCACGGGTAGCTGGCTTCCGGCTCTTCTTACGCCTAGCCAAACTACCCGTGTGCCCCCCCCCAAAATTTTCTTGGGGGTGCCTCTCGTGCATCTCCTTCAGCGCGTCCACTCTGGCCTCGTAACACCGCCTCTCTGCCTTGGCTGCTTCTATTTCCCACTGCGGGCGGCGATACTCCCCAGCCTGATGCCAAGGTCCGGCCCCGTTCAGAACTTCCTCCCAAGTCCACTTCTCCCGCCAGTCCAACTCGAACGCCGTCTGCTCCTTCCACTGCTGCTTGGTCCCTTTGAGGTGGGTGATTCTTCACGATTGTATTCGTCTTCCGACGATAGTGCGAAATCGTCGTCTGAAAATGTAGACCAATACGCAGCAGGTACGTGTATGCTCATTTTGACTTTTATTTAAATTATCCAAAAGAGCACTCCAAAACAACAAAACACGAAAACGAACGAACAACTAAACAGTCTGGCAAAGCCTAGGGCTGAACACAGAACAATCACCCACAAAACACAAACACAAACACACCCTCATTTATGAGACTCTCAATCAAAGGCAGATAGAAAACACCTGCCTTCAACTGAGAGTCCCAACACCAATTCACCAGACATAGAAACAGACATACTAGACTCCACATAGAAATACCTAAACATAAACCAACACCCGGAATTACTAAAACAAACACCCTTAAACCAAACACACCACCCTGAACCACATAAAACAAATACCCTCTGTCACGCCCTGACCAAACTACAAAACAATTAACCTTATATACTGGCCAGGACGTGACAGCAATATTCTGAGTAGATAGCCCAGCCATCACTGGCTAGCTATTTAGACACCCACCAAGTTTAGCCCTCACCAAAGTCACCAAAGTTACTTTTAGAAAAATTTGATTACCTTTGCTGTTCTTCGTCAGAATGCACTCCCAGGACTTCTACTTCAATAACAAATGTTGGTTTGGTTCCAAATAATCCATAGTTATGTTCAAATATCCTCTGTTTTGTTCGTGCGTTCAAGACACTATCCGAAGGGTGACGCGCCCGATGCGTTTCGTGACAAAGAAATTCTAAATATTCCATTACCGTACTTCGAAGCATGTCAACCGCTGTTTAAAATCTATTTTTATGCCATTTTTCTCATAAAAAAACGTTAATATTCTGACCGGGAAACCCTGTTTACGTTCAAAGAGAGAGAAAAAAAAAACATGGGGTCGCCTCGTGCATGCGCCTCAGTCTCATTGTACTCTGATAGACCACTTACCAAAGGCGCTAATGTTTTTCAGCCAGGGGCTGCAAAGACATCATTCAGCTTTTTCCCGCCTTCTGAGAGCCTATGGTTGCCGTAGGAAGTGTCACGTTACAGCAGAGATCCCAAGTTTTCAATAAAGAGAGTCAAGAAGCCCAAGAAATTGTCAGACAGGCCACTTCCTGTAAGGAATCTTCTCCGGTTTTGCCTGCCATGTGAGTTCTGTTATACTCACAGACACCATTCAAACAGTTTTAGAAACTTTAGGGTGTTTTCTATCCAAAGCCAATAATTATATGCATATTCTAGTTTCTGGGCAGTAGTAATAACCAGATTAAATCGGGTACGTTTTTTATCCGGCCGTGTAAATACTGCCCCCTTGTCAGACAGGCCACTTCCTGTAAGGAATCTTCTCAGGTTTTTGCCTGCCATATGAGTTCTGTTATACTCACAGACACCATTCAAACAGTTTTAGAAACTTTAGGGTGTTTTCTATCCAAAGCCAATAATTATATGCATATTCTAGTTTCTGGGCAGTAGTAATAACCAGATTAAATCGGGTACGTTTTTTATCCGGCCGTGTAAATACTGCCCCCTATCCCTAACAGGTTATTATAACCTTCCGGGTTAGAGTCCCGCTTCTTGAAAGTGGCAGCTCTAGCCTTTAGCTCAGTGCAGATGCTGCCTGTAATTCATGGCTTCTGGTTGGGGTATGTACGTACGGTCACTGTGGGGACGACGTCATCGATGCACTTATTGATGAAGCCAATGACTGCTGTGGTGTTCTCCTCAATGCAATTGGAGGAATCCTGGAACATATTCCAGTCTGTGATAGCAAAACAGTCCTGTAGCTTAGCTCATCTGACCACTTTTTTAATTGATCGAGTCACTGGTGCTTGCTGCTTTAATTTTTGCTCGTAAGCAGGAATCAGGAGGATAAAATTAGGGTCAGATTTGCCAAATGGAGGATGAGGGAAAGCTTGTATGCGTCTCTGTGTGTGGAGTAAAGGTGGTCTAGACGTTTTTCTCCTCTGGTTGCATTTTTTACATGCTGATAGAAATTTGGATTTAAGTTTCCCTGCATTAAATGCTACTAGGAGCTCCGCCTCTGGGTGAACGTTTCCTTGTTTGCTTATGGCGGAATGCAGGTCATTCAGTGCTGTCTTACTGCCAGCCTCTGACTGTTGTGGTATGTAAACAGCTATGATAAATACAGATGAAAACTCTCTAGGTAGATAGTGTGGTCTACAGTTTATCATGAGATACTCTACCTCAGGCGAGCAATAGCTCGAGACTTCCTTAGATATCGTGCACCAACTGTTATTTACAAAAATACATGGTCCTTGTCTTACCAGATGCCGCTGTTCTATCCTGCCGGTTTTGAATGTCCCATTGGTAGTTTAATCTTCTGCGTAGGTCATCAATTCTATTGTCCAAAGATTGCACGTTTGCTATCAGAATGGAAGGAAGTGGGGGTTTATTCGATCACCTACAAATTCTTAGAGGGCAGCCCACCCTCCAGTCCCTTTTTCTCCGTCCTCCTCTTCACGAAAATCACAGGGATCCGGGCCTGTTCCCGAGAAAGCAGTATATCGTTTGTGTCGGGCTCATCAGACTCGTTAAAGGAAAAAAGTATTCTGCCAGTCCGTGGTGAGTAATCGCAGTCCTGATGTCCGAAAGTTTTTTCCGGTCATAAAAGACAGTAGCGGCAACATTATGTACAAAATAAGTAAAAAATAAGTTACTAACAACGCAAATAAACAAACAAAATAACACAATAGGTTGGGGGCACGTAAAACGTCTGCCTTCTTCTCCGTCGCCATTTTACATCATGATTACACACACAAACGCTCGCACAAACACACACACAAGCACACACAAAGGCACACACTTCGTCAGAAACATTCAGGAAAGTATTGGGTGGTTAGAATGAGTAAAGGATAACATCGATGTGCCCATGGCTCCAAGGTAGTGCTCAAAAGACACACACAGACACTGCATTGGCTCCAGGACAGGGCTCAGACCGTAAAGATATGCAGTCTGACCAGTGGTGATTTTAGCATGTTAATCTTGGTGCAGCAAACCCCACAAAATTGGGGGGGATGCATGCCAGCAAAGCCACCACACAACACAACACTAAACAATACATTCATTGCACTATAACGGTGACAAACGTTACCCACAAAGTGTTAGGGCCTAAAAATAAAGCTGTTCCAACAGCAGAGCTTTCTGTTCAGCAACATGGAGTGAATCCTTAGTACCGCTACACCTGGCTATCAGCGGAGCCTTGTCTGGCAGCGAAACAGTTCATTCAGCCTGATTTACTGCCTTTTTATTAAAAAACATAGCTGATATGACTGACTTGCTTAAACCAATGTGGTTTCTACTGACAATTGGGATTTACAAACTATGGCATAAGGAAACAACGAGCGGATCATTTTGATTAAGACATTAATGTGCGAGCTAGGATGAACATAGTCAATATAACTATTTGTTCAACACTTTTGAAATGTACAGCGACAGAATTCAGAACATGTGCCGTTCTTATAGTATTCTCCTTGTACACCAAGTTAGAACCTAAGTATAAATAAAGGGCTCATATCATCAGACAATGAAAATCTCTAAAATCTCACAATATTCTATGATCACAATTCTCTAAAACAGTCTATAGGCTACATGTGCAACATCAATTCAGAACAGTAGACTAAGTTATGAGGGAGGAAAGGGATCAAATTATTAGGGTGAAGCACATGGGCTACTAACAGCTTTCTACACAACATACTGTACACTTAGTATTGAAAAGGATTTGCCACTAGATAGATGAATGATAATGACTGCTTGACTAGCTTGCTAGCTAAGATTTTGAAAGTTTGATTTTTATTTTTTATTTCACCTTTATTTAACCAGGTAGGCCAGTTGAGAACGAGTTCTCATTTACAACTGCGACCTGGCCAAGATAAAGCAAAACAGTTCGACAAAAACAACAACACAGAGTTACACATGGGATAAACAAACGTACAGTCAATAACACAATAGAAAACTCTATACACAGTGTGTGCAAATGTAGTAAGATCATGTTGACATGATCAGTCCAATCAAAGCAACTGTAGATATAAATTGATTTATCTGGGGCCAATGCCCTTAAGCCTTTTTGGATGGGTACTTCTAATGTAACTCTATGGCAGCACCCAAGGGGCTTGAATTGTTTTGCTCTAGACGCAGATTTTGCGGTGATGTAGTGTCCCCATGAGTGACAGAACACTGAGCCAATCACAGCGCACCTAGAGAACATTACCAACCTCTATGCTCCTTATTTTCCGCTGGCTGCCCCACCACCACAGAAAGCACTGAGCTAGGCTGAAACACCTGCATTTTGGAGCTGCCTTACTTAAGACAGAAAAAAAGATGGCTTTATTAACTCAAAGATATTATTATTTTACATTGTTTGCAAACTGATATGGGACACGTATTAATGCCAAAATAATATGCAAAACAGGCAACAGTAAATAAAAATATATATATGTTTTTATTTTTTGATACATTTTTTTGCTAAACAGTTGGTCCTCAAAACAGCTGCCCTGAATTACTGAGTCTGACTGTCAACGTCCTGCTACTAAATCACTGCTCCGATAGTTTGCACTGGGCTTTGTGTATTTGTTGCCGATGCCTCTTTTTAAACCAGGTTCTGCTCTGGTGTGCACATGCATGAGTGCGTGCGGGTGGGTGTGTTTATTTATGATGCAGTAGATACAGACAGACAGACAGACAGACAGACAGACAGACAGACAGACAGACAGACAGACAGACAGACAGACAGACAGACAGACAGACAGACAGACAGACAGACAGACAGACAGACAGACAGACAGACAGACAGACAGACAGACAGACAGACAGACAGACAGCAAGGGCGAGAGGGTAGATGGGATAGAGAGAGGAGCCGCAGTATTGATCTGTACAATTCGAGTTTCTTTGTTAAACAGGATCTGTGGAGACAAGAGAAAGGGTTATTTTACAGTTTCCATAGTCACATCCATTTCTATTGATCCTCTGAGTGTTAAGTAACTCTCTCTCTCACATGCACACACATGCACACACGCACACACGCACACACACACTCACACTCACACACTCACACACACACACTCACAACACACACTCACTCACTATCTCACACACACACACACACACCGTTGCAATACTTTTCTACCTTTCTATCTTCAAATTATTTGTAAAGTGAGAGTTGTTCAATCAACTATGAAACAAAACTTTCTCACCTAAACACATCAATTGTAAAAAACACTGATTTCACAATCGAACGCTCCTGATTTCTTTAGAAGATAGCTACTGGCAGACACTACCTAGATATCCAACTCACAGTCGTGTTGTCAGAATTAGACATTCATCCAAGTTTCTCAAACGTCAAATTTTGAAGTTGTTTCAAAAGTCAAATTTCAAAGTGTTTAGTTCCTTCTCTGTATCGTTCTAAGGTTAAGTTCAGGCATTAACTCTGAATTTTTAAGGTTAGTCATTAACTCTGAATGGTTAAGGTTAGGCATTAACTCTGAATGGTTAAGGTTAGGCATTAACTCTGAATGGTTAAGGTTAGGCATTAACTCTGAATGGTTAAGGTTAGGCATTAACTCTGAATGGTTAAGGTTAGGCATTAACTCTAAATGGTTAAGGTTAGTCATTAACTCTGAATGGTTAAGGTTAGGCATTAACTCTAAATGGTTAAGGTTAGTCATTAACTCTGAATGGTTAAGGTAATATGAAAAACAACTTTCTATCACTGGTTTCAAATATG